>NC_064438.1:37212258-37515289 GCF_023343835.1 Lagopus muta
CTTACCTATTCCACCATAAACCTAAAGGAAGGAGTTGCAACTTCTCTTTCTGCTATTGGAGAGGAAGGCAGTGAGGGTGCACCCCTGTTAGCTGTGCTGTACCTACAGAGTGGCTGAGCAAATCCGCTGTACAATGCAGATATCTTTGGGAGTGAAAAATTTGGAGAGAGAACAAGAAGGGAAGGTCAGAAGTTCCAGTAGAAGCTGGCAGAAGGTCTGCCTTGACCCTGTGAGCTTGCTCCCTCTCCTTCATCCCAACCAACATTACAGCTGGATTTACACATTTTCCTGCTGAACTGATCATGATTCAAGTCAAAACATTCTCCATCTTTCAGTGCTCTATTAAAAGATAGACAATAATATGCGTTTCCCAATAGAAATAGCTATTTTGAACAAAAGAGTATCACTGACAGCATGCCTCCAAACTCAGGATTAAACCCTACTCCTTTTCTTACTCAGTTCTTCACAAAATTGATACCCATATTTAAACAACAGTTTACCAAATAGTAAAACTGCCCCACATTTTACCTGTAAGAAATGACTAAGCAAAGTATTTTCTCACAGTAGGTTATATTCTTCTTTAAAAAATTGGCTAAGTTAATTATTAGACCCTCTTGAAATCAATGAGAACTGTCTCATTTCATCAGTGTGCCAAGATTTCTTGTGAATATTTGACTGTATTCAGTCAAATAGCTTTCAACAGAGTGTAAATGCCAGGTTAAATGTGGCGTGTTTCTGCACTTTTCCAGGAAACAAGACAAGAAATCAAAATAAGAATTTCTGCCATATTTCAACAGCTTGCGTGATCATAAGAATTTAATTATTCATTACTCAAAAGGACTACAGAGATAATGAGGTTCACTTACACAGTCTGGAAAAGATAACCCAGCAGGGGTCACACAAGTTCCTGTCTACTGTAGAAACCATTTTCAGTGATACTATCACACAGCGAAGGGACTTTAAAAAAGAAGTAATAATATTTAACTGCTGTTGTGAGCACACTGATACATCTGATGCATTGATGTTGTGGACATAAAATAGAATTAATTCTGATCTGCTGAAGTGGCATTTAATAGATGGGATACACTGGCAAAAAACAAATAAAAAGATGTGGCTGTAATGCTATCAAATATGCATGTGTTACCCTTAAAGCTGTTTCATTTTTGATGTTCATGTTTCCATTGTTAATTATGCAAGAAAATAATGTATTCTGTTAACACTTCTATTCATCTTTAATGAGTTATTAAGAAAGATTACAATCCTGTAATTAGTTAGGGGAAATGAACTACAGAACTCTCAAATTAAACACTTCAAATCGTTTCCAAAAATATCATACTCTGTAAATACTTTTTATTCTCACTTCTAGCCTCTTCTTCTTTTTGTTTTTCTTTTGTCTGTAATTCAAACTCATTCTTTCCCTGCCTTCAGTCTGCTATGTCATATAGTGGGGTCTGGTTGCCTCATTTGAGGTTCATGTTGAGCACACATTGGTGGAAGCAGGACGATAGGAACTGGAAAGAGGGTATAGCCTTATGTGCCAGTTTGTATAGTGTAATATACAGCAAAAGGATGAACTCTCATGGTGCAGGCAATTTTCCCTGCATCATCTTCTTTTTGTACCTTGAATAACACCCAGCAGAGGTCAGGGCTTTGATATTTTAGTGGTCCATATGAGGTATCCACATGCTACAGAACCCATCTTTCAATTGTGCTTTGGTATGCGTACATATATTTAGGTGTCTGTATATAAATTGTGCACATAAGTGCCTATTTGAATATTAAAACATTTTAAGTACTTGTGATTTCAAGGGGCCTTTTCAAATGCAAGCTGGCATGAAATTGTGTCTTCACAATTCTCTAAGTTTAAAACAAGGGGGCAGGAATGCAAGTATTCTTCTTGTCATTAATTTCATTATGACTGACAGTAGCTCTGTGAAACCTGAGCAGTGTTTGGCTGAAGGTGCAGAGGAGAGTTGAGGGAATGGAGAACTGCTGTACAAAATAAAGTGAGTAGGCATTTCAAACAAGAGATGAAAAGAAGAGAATATGGAAGGAATCAGGAAAGTCAGGAAAGCCTCTTATTTTATTCTGTTCGCCCATGATGTCAGAGGTGGATGTTGGTGGCATAGCAGTAGAGGTTGAATCAACATTCCAGTATTCTGTTATATGTTTTTGCCGTGTGACAGTTGGCAGCAGAGGGGCAGCCTGACTGAATGGCAGCAGTGGGAGGACTAAGGGGAGTTCACAACCTCAGAGGTGCTTTGTGGCATAAAGGCAATCCTCGAAAAGCTTTGCTGTCAGAATGAGCTCGACACTGTCTTTATGCCATTTTCTTTCTGGTCCATAGGGATGTTATGAGCAGGCTGTGTAAGCCATAGGTTTCAAAAGTGAAGGAAAATGCTCTGTGCAGTTTCAGCATCCTCATACTTTATTAAAAAAAAAAAAAAAAAACAACAGAGAGGGAGGAGATATTAATTCAAATTTACCTAAACCTCCACCAAGTTTTACCTCACTATGAGCATTTTGGAAAATTAATTCATTTTCATTTGAAGTGAGAAAACCCACATTTTTAGTAACTTCCTATAGAATTGCAATTATCCAACAAACTGCTGGGACTGGCAGATTGTTTGGAATGAGGCAAACTTTCCTAGGGAAATAAAATAAAATAGAAGGAAATCTAGTGGTAAAGAGGTGATTTCACTTCCTGGCATTTTGCCCAGACTGACCATTGAAGGGAGAGTCTTGAAGCATTTGTGTGAACACGCGCAAGGAACACAAGCTTGTGAGAATAAATTCAAGAGAGAGCAGCTGTGAGATGGAGAGGCAGCAGATGCTTGTCTACACAAGCAGTTAATACAGAACGAAAAAAATAATAGGAAGGAAGAATATTCTGAACCTAGTGAGTTAATTGTTGTCGTGGAGGTTATAGGAGGTAAACGTGCCTTTTTTAGAAATACCTATTGCCATTCGTTTTCTGAGACTGGACAGTCTAAAAACGTTTTAGTTCACTTTACTGATGCATTTTCTCCCTCCCCTTTATAAATAGTTCCTTGTCTTGAAGCATTTCCTTCTTCAGAAGTCTAATGCTTTAAATGTTCCTCACTATTTGCTTTCAGACTTTAAATTATTTGTGTGCTATAGAAGAAGAAGATTTTGGAGGATTTTTCTACATGGCACAGAGGCTTTTTCCTCTTCCATCTATCATGGGAAAAATACAAACATCGCCTTTCTTTGTACTTGCATTTTTAATGTGTGCACATGTAAATATTCTTGCTGTCTTAAATGGCTCTGTACTCATAAAATTGTACCTAAGGCCTTGAAATTTTACATGACATAAAAACATAAGGAAGTTATTGTTATACTCTAGAGGGAGTGCATTTTGAAAAGAGGTAGGCTCAAGGATCAAAATTAGCATTTTCGTATGGACTTCTCATGCTCCATGTTGTAGAATAGTCAGAACTGGCACGCTACTCCTTGTCTAGATAAAGCAGGAAAATTCAAATAATACTTTAAGTAAGTAGTGCTCACTTACTAGAATTGGCTTATGATCTAAGTGATGTAAGATAATCTAAGTGTCACCTACAGTTCTTTCATGCTAAGCTTAAAATCCTAGCAACACTGACAGTCTTTCACAATTTAGATGAACAAAATAAACATCTTTGCTATGACACATGAGAATGTTGTTTTTCCAAAAAAAGTCTTAAAAGTTAAGGTCTGTAAATGCTCAGCATCAAAGACCAACAGCTTCTGTGAAGAATAAAACAAGTTTCTGCTTAGCAAAGCCATTTCATAACACACAGTCACATATTCCAGGCATCAACATCAATGTACCTGTAGACCTGTAGACTTGACCTTGTGGTTTTCATCCACAAGCAGGTTTTCTTGTTATGATTATTGTAACATTATTTTTGTGTTATGATTTTGTCACAGGCTCCAGTTCACTTTTATTTTCACAGGGCCTTGTTATTATTTCTATTACATCTGCAAAGAAAGCCAACAGGTTGCTTAGAGAAGCTGTGAGTGCCCCATTCCTGGAGGTGCTCAAGTTAGGCTGAATGGGGCAGCCTAATCTGGTGGGGGGCAGCTTTGCCCATGGCAGAGTTTAGGGTTGGGTGGTCTTTAAGGTCCCTTCCAAACAAAGACATTCCATAGTTCTATGATTCTAGGAATCTATTCTGTTAACATCCTAGGGCTGCAGACAATGGGTCTCCAGCAGAGCTATGCAGATTGGTTCCCACCTGAGTTTATAGCTAATAGATACATGTGGTGGCATGCTGTGTCCACTTGTGTGTAAAAGCAGAAGTGCTCACATGCCAACTGCAGACCCTCACCCTTCTACCTACATCTCAACATTTGTGATTACTTGTCCCCAATATTCTGGGCATTCTAGAAACGATATGTGATCTATTCTTATGACAAAATAAAGCACTAACTATTGATATAATCATATTTTAAATAAACCATGAGAACAAACTTCCTAATTTTGTTAAGAATGATGCCAGCCACAGGCTAGCCTTGAAGACTGTACACGTGAACAGATTTTCTCTACAGGGAAGAACAGTAATTACTGCTCTACTAGTTTCAGAGCTTGACCACTGTACACTTTTTTTGTAGTTTTCTGTCATACAAAAGCACAGTCACAGTAGTTGGTTTGTTAGCTCTCCTAAGGCTAGGAAGAAGCTACTATCCACAGGAGTTCCTTTTAGGCAATGATGAGCATACAGGCAGGCCAAAATCCCTGGATTCATTAATATTCAGTGGTCTTTTTGAGGTAGGGCAAGCAGTAACATCAAGTGTGACATGCCATTGCTTTAGCTGCCTGGGCAACAGGGCAACAGACTGCTATCCAGCTGCACCACTTGGTTTAATATTAGCGGAGTAGAAAAAGTCAAGAAAAGGTTAGAAAAAATTGAATATTAATAAATAATAAAAGAATGAGAGCTGCAAGTGTTTGACCTATTCCTGCTGAGGTGATATCGATCTGAAATGGAAGAGAAATGTTAAACTCTTCCCCACCCAGAGGTCTAGATATGATTCTGATGTCTTTCAGTAAAAGACAAGGATCAGACCAATAATATATTAGCAGATCTGACAGGGAATAAGGCATAAACAACTCAAGAACAATAGTTACTGTGTGCCATCCAGAGATCCAGAAATAAGATGTGATTATTTGACAGAGCACATCCTGCTTATTCCTGCTGCTTCAGGGTATGCCAAAAGCCTTGTTCTGACAGAGAGGGAAGGCACCAGGAGACTGCAGACAGCCCAGGTTACAGTGGAATTGCATCTATACCCTCACATGGACGGATGGAAGAAAGGCTGAAGGCAATGGATTTGCTCTGTACAGACTTGCCATCCTATGTAATTTCTGATTGTGAAGTGTCCATCCTTCATATTTTGCTGTAAGAGCACTTAAATGGGATCCACAGAGGATTTTAGGCATCAATCTACTATTTCCAGCTAAAGAATGGATCTTCAAAACCAATATTGTGCTGTTACTTAGCTCTCCATGTACTTTACATTTTTCCCCATTAGAACCCCATGTACACATTAATGCCAAAGGTAAGAGTTGTCCTTCCTATATTATTCTTATCCTCTGATCTCAGGTGAATCAAACAGCTGAACACAGTGCTGCATGAATTCTTTTGCAAAATACAGAGAGTAGAAGGGCAGACAAGGAAAATCCCATAGCCTGAAGGTTATGGCATTTTTCACAATGAAGCAGAATTACTTCTGTGCAGTGATTATTCCATATTTCAGATCCAGTGGAAATATTTTGTCGGAAGAGACTGATATTGAAACCCACCTAAGATTTCCTGATCATATCCTGAATCATGGGATTTTTGCTTCATATCCCTTCTACTCTGCATTCTGACAGAGGAAGGATTTGAAAGTATAGCTCTGACATTCAAGTAAGCACATTAATCACTGGGCTGTCTTTTTTTTTTTTAAGATAGGCTGACTACTTATCGCTTTTCTGATGTGTTGGAAGTGCACAAGTGGGGATTTGCACTCAACAGACCTCCTTTCCTTCCTTCTTCCCTGACAGAAAAGGATTAAGCACGTCTCCATCCCCAGCTGAGTTAGGCATACAGTGCATTTGACAGATTACTCCTTTGAAGTCGATGCTAAATTGAGGCCTGTCTGCAATATTCAGATTGCTTTACAAAGGAAAGAACTCTTACAAAAGCATCCAGAGAAACAGTGCTTTTTGCTAAAATGCTCTGCATTAGCCTCTTGCGCATCAGGATCAGGATAGAAATGTTTGCTGCTGTAAAGCCAGTGAAAATCAACCACTTCTAAATGCATTAGTTTTAGTCATAGTTGCTCCTTGTGCCAGTGTCTGAAAAAGGGATTAATTCTCAAAGAATTATATTTCAATTTTATTGAAATTTAGGAGAATGAATATACCTAATCTCAGCTAAAATCTCATCATTGTATTCTAATAAAGATGCTGAAGTAATTGTGATTTCGAGTCATCGCTCGAATGTTACAACTGGTAACATTTCCAGGGGAAACAGGAAGGCGGCTGGGCTGGTATTTGTACTGTTTGACAATTCTTTGGTGGGAGACAGACAAGGGAGACAGTCACGAGAGATAAAGCTTCAGCTCCTAATCCCTCTGCCAAAATGATCGTATTAGTTACTACAGAGAGAATGTATCATTTTCTTCTGCCACTACAAAGATTAGCTTACGAGTTTAATTATGATGAGTCACACAACATATTAATATACATATGTTCGTATATATATATATGTGTATATTAATATAAGGAGAGTATCCCATATTTACAGGAAAAGTCTGGAAGAGCCAATATTTTCTCTCAGGAAAATAAGTAAAACAGGATTCAGGAATGTTGGAATAATTAAAATTACTTTCTCTAGATCAGGCAAATATTACATGAAAAATCCTTCCTTGAAAAGCAGGTTTTAAATAGACTTCCAGCTTTAAGTTTAAACATGTATGATCATACATATAACTACATGTATATATGCAACACCAGTTGAAAGATGCACTTGGATATATTCGTTGCTTATAAGCTGTATTTATAACAACTGGACATGGGGACTATGAAACTTCCCTCATTGCCAGAGGCACTGAAATGCTTCTTGTCACCATTAAGATTCTCCCTAATATATTTCTCTGTGTGTGACAAATGAATATAAATGTGAGACTGGTTGCCCTAATTCTCACAGGGCTGGTAATGGGACAGGAAAATAAATGCGCTCGTAAGTCCTTTTTGTGCTTGGCATTCTGGGGCTCACTCAGTCCATAATATGTTACCACAGCTCCATGGTATCTTTCTATGTCACTTCCCACCTGTAAGAGGAACACCCTAAAGTGTTAGACCAGGACAAATCAAGGTAATTCCCCTATTGTACCCAGATTTTTCAGCATGTTTCACAAACAAACCTGAGATGAGTACAAATGTGCCTGGCACAGGCTGCTTGCTCCTGTGATTTCTCTGCTAGGCACAGGAGGTGGAAGTGACTGTATCAAGCTCCAAAATGCAATGCCTAACAAACTCTCAGATAGTCAGTAACATTTGAGTAAAACTCAATTGTTCCTGTCCTGGCAGAAATGGAGTTCAAAGAGTGATCAGGCATGGGTAAAATGGCTCCAGTTTCATACTTGAGTGGAGAACAACAAATATTTTGCAGCTGTCTTCCACCTCTACTCTCTGTGGTGCCATATTTTCTAAGGTGACCTGTTTGACACCAACTTGTACTCCACAGTGTGGTTTACAGATTATCCTTCATGCACATAAACAGTAGATCCCCTGCCTGACTGCATGAGGTCTCCTTGTGTGTAATGTGTCCCACTGAAAACAACTCTCTGTACATGAATATCAGGGAAAGGGGCTAAGTGAGCAGAAATTGTGGCAAAACAAGAAATACATGCTGGAAAGCTGTATTAACATGGTCTGCCCAAATGCGTTCACATAAGAGCAGCTGTAGAAGTATGTATATGTGGAGAAAAGTCTTTACTCCCATTTATAGAAGTGGGAATTCTACCACAAGAATCAGAAAGGCTCAGCAGAAAGGCACCATCCAAAGCACAGCAGAAAGCATAAATTAATAGTTTCTGGAGAAAACACTAAAATGGAAATGTCAAATTTTTTTTCTTAAAAGGGGAAAAAAACAACATTTGTATTTCAAAAGAATGCATTTTAAAAAAGATCTATTTTAATCTGACTTTTTCTTGTTATTATCAACAGCAGAAGTGAAAAGTGGCTACCACAGCGTGATGAGGAAGTAGGTTACTGAAATTACTGGGCAATTAGTGCTCCACCACATCCAACACTCAGTCTGATTTTGTCTCTTAAGATAAAAAGATTTGATATAGTGCCGCAGTGTAACAGGGAACTTTCCTGTTATCTTTAGGTTGTAAGCAGATTATAAATAGATGCAGATTATAAGAAGCTTTTTCAAAAAACTGTATACAGTCTGGTGAGAGGCTGGTTGTCAACTATTTCCAGGCCAGTTCAGTCCGGTTCAATGACTAATGGGGCAGGGGGATCCATGAACCCATGCCCCAAAGGAGGGGGAAGGGCGAATAGGGGAAAAGGTAGGGAGATTTACCTAAAAACAAAACAGCAGCAACAAGCTAAGGAAGAAAAACCAATTTCTGTGTATGATAGGAGAATGCAAGATATCACAATATAGTACAATATAATTGGAATTGAAGCTAATAAATCAAATAAAATGAGAGTGTCCAAAAACAAAGGCCTTACTCTAATGCTGAATGCATGAGGATGAGGGAGCACATACTGCAGGGACGAGCAGTAAAAGAAGGGATGTCTCAACTTGTGAACAGTTTTATCTTTCCCTCCATGGAACAGAAAGCAGAAATGGAACAGTGAAAATCTTCTGGGAGATGTAGTTCTTTTTTTCTTCTGAGAACCAGGTGCCCAGAAATATTGAGAATCCATGGAACTGGAGCATTAACTCTTTATCTCCCAGTGGACTACATGATGTCATGATGTAGAATAATGATAACAAAAAATCATAAAACCATGACACTGGTACATTGTACTAATGGTAGGATGTGACTCTCCTCTGCTTCTTTCCTGTAATGCAGTAATTTTTAAGTTGAATAGCCTCAGGATGTCATGCCCATGACTAGGCAGTCTTGTCTAATTCTCTTTCCTGCAGTCATCAGCCTGATAATGGCTGAAGCCTTGTTGACTGGGGGTGCAGCATGCACTGTAATTACCAGTAGTTACAAGTTCTATGGAAGAAGTGAGTAGTTATTTTTCCAGCATTATCTGCCTGCCACATACCTTCAAAAGACAAGCATTAAAACAAAGGAAATAGGCAAAAGCTGAATTTATTACCTTGATTTTATATTAATCAGTTCTTGGCAGTGATGAAAGGCAAATCAAGCACGAACAAAGATTTGTTATAAGCTGTTTATGTGGTTTGCAGTGCTTATGAATACAAAACATTCTTTCAGCAGCTCAGTGACATGACCACTGCCATGGGCAGCCTGGTTCATGTCCACCACTTTCTGGTGAAGAATCTTTCTCTGATATCCAACCTGACCTTTTTCTGATGCAGCTCCATGCCATTCCCTAGATTCTATGACTACCACCAGAGAGAGGAGGTCTGCACTTGCTCTCCTTGTAAGGAAGCCATAGGCTACGTTTGCCATTTAATTTTTAATTTAAAAAAGATTTTTAAAAAAAACTTGAAGAAGGATGTGAATAACTTATTACTATTGATAAAACTCATTGATATTTTGGAAGAAAATCTCTAAGTAAGGAAGGATCCTGTAATTCTTATTTTCCTTCTGAATTAGGCTACAGAATACTACAGGGTGGTTCAAAACCAAAAATTAGAATAATTGTACTAACTAAAGAAAGCAGCTTTTTGGTTCAGTTGAAGAGGTGAATAGTTAACGAGCATAACTATATGGTTAAACCTATGTGGAAGTTCTTGATCTGATTACTATGGAGTATGAGAAAAAATGGGGAGATACCTTGGAGACTCTTAGAGGCTCTTGGAGAATTGAGTCAGCTGTGCTGCTGGTGTGTGAGGAGCCAAACAGAAAGCAATAGCTTGTTTTCTATGCTGACAAAGTAAGCAAAAGAGGCAGTCAAGGAAAAAATAATTGCTTCAGGAATGCCAAGTCAAAAGATGTTTAAAAGCAAATACTGTGGTTGCACCCAAAAACAGACATCTGAGAGTGTGCAGTTAGAAACTGCCTGTGAGGTCACTGACAAGAAGATCAGAAATCCTTTTCAACAAGACTTTGTGAGCTGTCCTGTGAATGGTTCTTCTGAAGGTATCTTATCAGATTTGGAAAAAATTAAAAGTCAATCAATTGATGAAAACTCCTTTGATTACACAACTAAAATAGTGCTTGGTGATGCCTCAGAAGCAGTTTCCTAAATTTTTCAAAGTCTTTCAAAAGAAGTGAAATGAAGGAAAATATTGCTTTTTAATGCTAAATTTCAAAAGGAAATATCAAAGAGAGAGAGCTGCTTCTGTTGCCTTAATAGAGATGCATTCATAATAATACAGAACTCTGAATGTCAAGCTTAAGTGCCTCAAATACCAATATTGAGGGATTTCTCCAGAGATCATATGCAGTTATATTAACTAAAAAGAGTAAAGTACTGTTTCTGGAAGATGTTGAATATCTTCATCTCCCTTTGAACTCAGAGAAAAAGATAAGGGTGTCCAGTGTGGGAGAAATTAGAAAGGTATTGTATAATGGATTTCGTCATCTTACTTCCTAAAATTCAGTCTCCTTCGGGTTTCCTTTTGTCTCTCATCATTTCTAGATTAAAGCTTAGGGAAAGGGTAGAATATTAAAATGCCATCCAATTTATAATTGGTTACTAAAGTCAATTCACAGATGACCTTGAAAAAGAATTAATCCAGCAAGCTTATAAAATAGGATGACCCAGTCATTCTGATTAACATCAGAGCAGGTGATGGAACAGTGATGGGATGAGAGTGAAATAAGTCAGAGGAGATTAAAGCATCCAATATGTTGAAGTATTTCTTTAGCAACTTCCTCCCCTTGCATCCTGACAAAAATCTACAATCAACAGTATAAATCTATTGCAAATTCAACATCTAGTCAATGTCATACTACTTGTAAAGCAGACAATTTAAAATTCAGGCAGAAAAATTATCAGCTGGAATTTCCATATAAGCAGCAGATAAACTCTTAAATCTTGAATTTTCAACAGTTGGGTTTATATTTTTGCTAGGGTATGTGTCTAATTTTATTTTGTCTTTTAAAGCCAAATTTTTAAAGTCTGTTGAGTGAGGGAGAAGATTCCTTGCCTGAGTAGCAACAGGAGTGCGAAGGTGCTGAGTGAATTTTATTATTTTTTCTCTTTTTTTGTCCACCAATCATATTTTCTCACTATCCAGAATTCAGAAGTTTAATTGGATGGAGAGGGGACAGAAAAATCTGAAAGCTGCTTTACAGGACAAAATGGAATCCAGAGACTACAAGATGCTCAAATCTCTCTTACAAAAAAAATGGAGACTCAAATGCCTGGTCGCATTGGTAAGCTTTATCTGATACATTAAAAACTCTTATATTGGGTGACATTCTAAATCAAATTTTGAAATAAACAGGAAAAATGTCAGCTACATGAAATGGTTGTTCAGTGCTTTCATGTATTTGCCAAAAGACATCAGAAGGGAAGCATCTCAAGCTCCAAGTCCTGCAGTTCTCTACAAGGAGTTCCAGAGGCAAGACAACCCAAAGACAAGAAGATAAATATGTCTGAACCTTTTGGAGTTGAAAAAGAAGGGAAACACCTTCTAATTTCCCCTAATGAAGTTTATCTTCAGCACTAAAATATGTTATTTTCATATCAGAGGTAAACTATGTAGTAGTGTCTAACAATAAAACAAATGAATGCAAAGCAGTAGGCTTACATTTTGTTTTAAATGAACACTACACTAAAGGTGCAATTTCTTCCTGCAGGTAAGAGGAGTGATGAGTGACTTCCATGTTGCTCAGTTTCCTGAGGAAATATGTAGAATTCAAACAGAGTAGACAACTGCCTTGCATATGTTAAAACTGCTTCAGATCAGAAGTGGTACACCCACACTGGTGAATGTTAAACTGTTTTTAATCCTTCAAAGACAGATGAAGTCCATATAGAGGCAGTAGAGAGGGAGAAACCAATAGAGCTGTGGCTGAAACACCAGCACAGAAAGTAACACAGAAAGTAATCTGTAGGTGATGGCACCTCCACTAAGCAAACAGGTTTCTGTCTTACAGAGCTGCAAGTATGTCATATTGGTGTCTCTGGGCACCAGATTTTAGTCCTGAAATACTGTCACTTTTGCTAAACTGTTTATCTAAACACTGTCTCAAATCTTTATAAATCTTTATAAAGTTACAGAGCCAAATAGCTCAGTGTTGTAATTCTGTGTGATTTTCTCATCTGTGAGCATTAATATCTATTTAATTACAACAACACTTATGGTCATTACTAATTTTACTTCAGTTTGGCTCTCTGCAGTTTTGTTGATCCTTCACACATAAGGCCATATCTGAAAACATATTTTTAGTACTAGATTTGACAATAACTTGTTTTCTGTAGCTGATAAATAAGTGAATAATTCTGCCTTCAGACTTTGCAGTAACTGTAGTTTGTTCTATATTTTTAGCAAACATATTAATTCTGTTCTTTGATACTGAGCCATTTTATTTTGCTCTGTGTCAGTTGATGGTATTTTCATTTGGTTTTAGCTGTGGTTTTAAATTTATAAAGTATACAAAATTGTACTTTTTTTTTTTTTCAAAACAGTATTTCTTAACCAGGTGGATAGGGAAAATGTTACTAACTCACTATTCTCTATTCTCCCGATCAGTTGTAAGTGCTTATTTTCTTCAGATATAAACATCACATTAAGAATCTATACTTCTGAAGCACCCAAGCCATTTTTGTTTTTGTACTTTTCTTATATTTCACATGAATCCATCATTTACTATAGGGGCATTTGATTGTAAATCATATCTCATGGGGTTTTTTTTTTTTGTTTGTTTGTTTGTTTTTAATAATTTGGAAACACAAAGACTGCTGCTGTGGTTCATCTAGTTCAATATCCTGTTTGCAACCACAACCAATGCCAAATGCTTCAAAGAGGCAAAGCAAGACCCTTGAATTGAATACCAATGAATCTACTGTATAGATTTCTGCCTGGCTACATCAGTACAAGGGAAGTTAATGTCTTCAGGCATTACTGCCTTCAAAATTAGAGTTTTCTTTTCTCCTTAGACATTTAGACTATCCCAGAATAATTTAACACAAAATTTACATGACATCCTACCTCACAAAGGTACTGGGGATCACTATGAGTAGGGGACAACAGAACAGTTGTTTTTAGTTACAGCTATTTCTAAGTTTCTTACTCATACTGAAAAAAGGAACAGAAAAGGCAAGAGTAGGATTTAACTGTGTCATCGCTTGTAGCATTAAGAAATTTTGCTAAACTCCAATTCATCATGCTCCAATGATAGAACTGCAGGATAAAGCTTTGCTTCATCCCACTGGTATATTTTTCTTTCTTCTCATGCTTGACAAGCTTAGAATCAAGCATTAATGCAGAATTTCAAAAGAATCAGTTTAGCTGTTCTGAGGTATCAGACATGAAAAAAAAAACAGCTGGAAATGTTTAACGAAAAATTGCTGAAGTTTAAGAGTTGCTGCTCTCAGGGGAACTTAAAAATCAGCGTGTGCAACTGAAGCTCACAGAAAGGTTTGTGATGGTCTGGTCAGATCAGAAAAACACAGTAGTTTCCATTCCATATGCCATTACTCTTTACAAGAAATTGGTTATTTAAGTGTTTGACCCAAAGAGTCATCCTGAGCCTGTACTGTCAGCGTCTTTACTAGCTTATAGTCACACGAAATCTGTTGCAGTTCACTCTGACATACACTTTCATTCTGAGTCACTGATAGTTCACTCAATACAGCAACAGTGCTGAGAAGAAGAGAAGTGTGTAACAAATTATGAAATATTGGTTATTAATGTCTAACTATGATGTTACCACATGTAAATTACCATTTTAGACTTCATTAATCCTTTCTCTTTCAGAATCTGGACCTCAGACAGTGCTTAGATTTTAGCCCCTTTCCCCCACAAGCAAGCAGGATCCCACCAGGTTTATGAAGCCATCAAGAGTTGAGTATTTGCAGCAATTTCTTGGTCTCAGTCTCAACTGCACAGCACTTCCCTTTGTGCACAAATCTTCTCTTTGGTTATGAAATATGGTTGGGCTCTACTACAAGCTCAATGTGCTGCTTAAGGATGCTTTGCCAAGGCTTGCATTTAATTTTTCCTTCATTGTTTTTGGTGTCACTGAATAATTCACCTCAGTTCCCTAATTTCTTAGTTGTGGATGACCTCTGGGTGAACAAAAAAATGTATTACCACCTAGGGAACTGATCTCACAAGGTGAAGAATGCTGTCATTTCTCAATAAGTTATGACTCTGATAAAGTCTGAGATATTGCTAGAGATTAGTAGACAGCTCTTTGTTACTCGGTAGGCAGCACTGGATATGCTGCTATCCTAAATTTAAAATGTTTTTGGAACTGCAGCAGTACCTCAAGTACCCCTCATGGAGGCTTTCGTTTTCTTGGTATGGGTCACTGCCCTTAATCTTCTCCTGAAATCCAGCTCCTAAGAGAGAGTTCCTTTTCAGCTCTTGCTTGAAATCACTATTTCAGTATTTTACTGAATGAATGTTTAATGTAATGCACAAATTTAAGAGTCAGATTCCAATGCAATGCATTTTCTGACAAACTTCAGAATATCCAGCCTTGTGTCTTTACCCAGCTCTTGGGCACTGTCTTTCTTGACCTTTGAGTACTGCAGGGAAAGCTTCAGCTGATGAAATATTTTCCTACTTTTTGCTTAAGTGGTAGTCTGAAAGCCATTTGCTTAAATGGTAGCTGTGCTTCTCTACCAGAATAAGTATGATTGAGAGTGTCCTCTTGAGAGGGAGCAGAACCCTCCAGTTTCCCATCCCCTGGTTGATGCTGACGGGAGCACAGGGACCCTGGTGGCACTGTTTCAGATTGAAGCAGAATCAACATGTTTTTGAAGTGCATCTTCCAGACCAAGTACTTGAAGTGATATAAGAAAAGGCTCTGTTGTATTTTAACTCCCTGCAAATATCTTAATGACCATAATTTATACTAAAATAGGTGAGATCAGAGCCGGGTGTGTAAATTTTCAAGTTTTCCCTCCAATAATTATGAAGTACTTCTTACAGGGTATCTAGATTCAGTCCTGTTTATGATGATTAGTAGAATATCTGAGTGCATGCACTGCCTTTTCAAATGGCTTGTTAACACTTGCTCATTTGATAAATTTTCTTACAATGAGGGTATGAGAACACTGCTACTCTTGTTTATTCTGGCAAAAAGTTAGAGATCACATTACTTTAAGTATTCATGCTATGGAAAGAGCAGTTTAGAGAATCCTTTCATTTTGTGTAGGTACAATCAATTAACATTGCTTTGCAGTTACAATTTCTAATTCCTTTGTTATACTTTGCTATACTAATAACCACAAGAACATCTAGAAGAACATTCATTATTCAAAGTGCTTGATTAATTTCAGGAGAACTGGATGTTTGTAATGACTACTCACTTATTATGTGGTTGAACTACATATACATCTAAGGTAAAATTAACAAGGGAGAAGTACAGTGTTCACAAATAGTGACACTATGTAAGGCTGAGCCCATCCTCCTCTCTGCTGATTTTAGGCACAAGATATCTCAAAAACATAAGGAATAAAGTCTTCCTTGCTTTTTTTTCCCACCTTTTCACAAAATATCTGTGCAGTCCTGGGCAGATCACTAAAACTCAACCTAGTGATATACAAAACAATATTTGCACAGGTTGGGCAAAGAGACTTTTGCAGAATTAAGAACTGAAAGCAGGCTTCCAAGTTAGCAGTCGATGGAAATCTTTGAACTGGACTGGCAAAATGATGACTCCAATCCAGAGAGGACTCTGGACAATCCAGAGTCTGACCTCCCAGTAATTTCTTCCCACCCCTCAGATTACTGGAACCATGCCAGTAGGAATGGAAAGTGGGAGAAGCCGAAGAATAAAACTTTAAACTTTCAAACACACACAGAATGTATTTGTCTGGAAGTGTAAATAATAATAACACCAGTACTTGATCTACTAGGATCCTACAGAACTGAACAATATAGCTACAGTATCGAGAGTATCAGCTAGCAATATGTCCCATCACTTCCATTTTCTGAATACAAATGAATATTTCCAGTACTGTTGTTATTTCAAATCTCTTTTCAGTTCCAGGTATTACTTTTCCAAGCTCAGATATATTCTTAATTAAAACCCGGTAAAGAAAGCTCGAAGAGCAGCCTATGACAAAGACTCAGAATAAATTATAAAGGTTTCAGTAATTCAACACTGACACTTTTTTTTCTACTAGGTTTAGTGCTAGGGACTGATCAGTTGTTAAAGACAGAAAAGTGTAGATTAAACATTTAAGTCTTAAAAATTGCATATCTCACAGCTTTGCATCAGAATTAACTCAGCTTTACAGAACTTAACTTCAGCCAAATTAGCTTTGAAGTTCGTCTACCCTTGTAGATTAGTCCCTACTCCTGACAGATTTTACCAGATGCCTTGTAATTATAGCTGCAAGATACTACATGTTACGTTTTAACATTTAGCTGGTTTTATCATTTCAATCTGTCAAACTAAATCCAACCTATCCAATCTATTACTATTAGATAATCTTCCCTGCATAGATCTGTGAGACATCAGCTGAAGAGCCCTTCATTTATGTTTGCTTGTCCTGTTGGAGTGCCAAACACCATCAGCTCCCAGGGAAGCCCAGAAGAACTGGAGCACTATGCATTCTCCAGGATTGGATCATAAACTGAGTCATCAGCTTTGCAGCCACGGGGTACCTTGCTTTGCTAAGGAAACAAGATGCAAGAAGAAACAACCCTGCCAGAATCAGCATTTCAGCCCAGATAGTTTTAAAATACCAGCAGTTGGGGCAAACTCTCGGGGTGCTGGGCTCTCCCACTGCTTAACCTGGCTGGCAGTTAGAGCTGCTAAGCACTTACCAACTTAGGGTCAGCAGCTGCCACTGCCTTCAAGGACAGTAGCTTTAAATGGCTGTTGAAACATACAAAGGTCCCCAGCCTTTGTGTCTCCATGCAATTACAATGCAGTACTTTTGCCCATGAGCAGGTCAGCTGTGATTTTTCTCAGCCTTGGTTTTGACTGCCCTTGAAAACTTGCCAAAAAAGAAGAAAAAAGGAAAAAGTTCTTGCCAAGGATACAGTGAAAAATAGGAGGAGAATGTGGGAAGAGTGTTTATTTATGTTTAAGGGGAAAATAAGAGAGACCTTCTTGCTGAATAGATTAACAATTATTAATTTAATTCAGTCATAGTTTCAGAAATCGTACCACACAAAAGTCTGTAATGCTGAGTTAGGGTATCAACAGTAATAAGATATGAATCTTGATGAAGTATATGAAAAAGATAAACATCTTCCTTGATGGCTTCCTCTTTCCAGTTAGTATGTTGGATCTGATCACTTACAGGTGGAGGAATGGGGCTTTTCTTCAGAGACTTTGTTCCTACCAGGACCTTGCTGTGAAACCCCAACATTCTACTTGAAGGGTCCTAATACTGTACATAAATGCTAAGTTAAGGATATGGTCAAGGCTGGTGTAACAATATCTCCTTTGCTTGCAGTTCCAAAAAGAAAAACAACAATGACAACCCAAAATGCACAGGGACCCCCAAAGCACCAAAAATCAAGCAACGAGTACAACAAAAACAGAATAACAGCAACGAAGTGAGTCTTACTGAAATCTTAAACAGGTATTCAATTAGAATCGTAGAATCCTTAGTGTTCAAAGGGACCTTTAAAAGTCATCTAGTCCAACTTTCCTGCAATGAACAGGGTCACTCACAGCTAGATCAGGTTGTCCAGGGCCTGGTCCACCATCACCTTGAAATTCTCCAGGGATGGGGCATCCACCATGTCTCTGGCAACCTGTTCCAGTGCCTCACCACCCTCACATAGAAGTCTTTTTCCTATATCCAACTTAAATCTACCCTCTCATAGCTCGAAGCCATTTTTCCTTGTTCTGTCATTACAGATCCTATTACAGAGTCTTCCCCCTTCTTTCTTGTAGCTCTCCTTTAGATATTGACAGGCTGTTCTCAGGTCACCTCGGAGCCTTCTCTTCTCCAGGCTGAACAGCTCCAGCCCTCTCAGCCTGTCCTTGTAGGTGAGGTGTTCCATTCCTTGGATCATTTTTGTGGACCTTCTGTGAATACCCTCCTACAGGTCCGTGTCTCTCATATACTGAGAACTCCACATCTGGATGCAGTACTCCATTTGAGGCCTCACCAGTGCAGAGTAGAGGAGCAGGATCACCTCCCTCAACCTGCTGGCGAGCAAGATGATGCAAGATGCACCTTTTGATTACTTAAAACATTTTTTTAAAAACTCTGTTTATCCTTCCTTTTATCTCCAAAAGTTGAGACACCACAACTGATTTCTTACTCCAGAAGCTGCTTGCAATCCCCTAGCCGTTAGCCAGCTCTCCTCCCATTTCTAGACTCCATTGCAGAAAGCTGCTGGATGGTATAAATAAGACATGATCTTCCCTGCTGGGTTTCTTTATGTTCAGTTTCCCCACTTTTTGAAGGACAAACTTCTATAAATGTGTCTCTACCAGGACTAAGACCAACACTGAACTTTTCCTTCAATCAAAGCAATTACAAGGTATCTCTCTTAGTCAGCGGTGTTCACTATGCTAATAGGAGCTTAACTATCTCAGCATTTCTGCCAAATGTCACAGGAATTATGTGCTGGGTTCAGAAATTACTGGCAGAGTTGTTCATCTGTGTTGCTAACAGGACCTAGTTGTGGTTAATTAGGCTACTAATGTAGCAAGTGAGGTTCCTTCTATGCAGATTTTTTTTATCCCAGCTGATGAGCTGGCCACACATCTTTATTGTGACAGAGCAATAACAGATTCTTCATTTTCTAACTGGCTATTAGTGGAAGTGAATTGCTCTGGTTTGTGTTTAATACACTATCGACACATCTGATGTGAAGGATGTTACTTATGCCTGACAGCTGTACCTCTAAGTCTAGAAGCAGCTTCAATAGGAAGAAAAAGGGGTTGGGTTTTTCATACCAAGCTGTAGTCTGAGCTATACAGCATTATCATGTAGCATTACCTGCCCAAAACTGATGTTAGCCAGATATATACATAGATACATATGTGGTGCATCTTGATATTCATAAAGCCACTGTTCACTGAGGTACCCAGCTTGTGGTACTCAAAATTCCTACTTGTCTTAGGAAGAGTAAGAAGCTACTGCATCTGTACTGCTGCTAAGCACATCCAGGACACCTTTGGTCCCTATGCACTGACTGGCAATGCAGGATGACAACACTCCCTGACAGAGGTGCAAAACCATTAGAACTTCTATATTAGAACACATAGAAATAATTACTTTCTGTGATCACAGGCATCCAAAAAAAAAACAAGACACAGATACAAGTGCTCTGTACAGGTACAGATAACAAACAAATTCTGTACCCTCAAAGCTCAGAAAGACAAGGAGTACACTATATCTTTAAAATGAACCAGCATTTCATAGTAATTAAATAAGAACTTTCAGAAGATAATCTACTGTTCTCCACTTATACAATTTTTTCATGGTCTCTTGATCACACAAAATAACTAATCAGTGCTCAGATTTATGTTTGGAAATCATTTATTTACCCTCTGTTTTCCTTCAATGCTATTACAGTGTCCAGTTTAAATCTTTAATCTACTTCAATTCTGGAAGGCTGATTAACAAATATTAATTATAAATATGCTGAGTGGGCATTGAGAAAGAAGATGAAGTGAAGGTAATAGCCGTGGAAGGGAGGGTAATGTAACAATTTTTCTAATCTGTTGTGTATTCATCATATGTGATTATATTTTCCCTCTCACATCATGTCCAGAAACTGATCTCCTATAACTAACCCCTGACTTCTTCCACAATTTGGAGCTCTCCATCATGTGTTTACAGCACTGCCTGTCTCTTCTCTCCCCTGCAACCTATTGTGCCAGACCTCATCCATCATAGGTTTGCCCTCTGGCAGTCTATTGAGACAAGCTGTATTCATGTGGATACTCACCTGTTGCCCTCAAGCTGAGATTTTTCTCTAGTGACTTGATATTCCGGCTGTAGCCTCAAGCTCATAAACCAGTCCGATGTTGCTTCGTCAGGGATAATACCACCTGAGAAGTTTTTATACTAGTCACCAGCAGTGAAAATAGGCCACGGTGGGAAAAAACTGCTGTATTCATCTTTGTTTTCTTCTCTGCCTAATGTTTTTTGACACTTGGTTGAAAAAAAGTTGCAAACGTGGAAGTCTGCTTAACTAGACATATAACCACATCATCTCTTTATGCCCCTGAGAGCTCCAGGGATAATGTCAGCAACAGAAAGTCTTGTGACAGAGCAAGGTATGCTGCCGTGGCAAAAAATGCCAACAAGAAATACACAGAAAAGGCAAAGCTTAAAGATTTCATTTTCCAAATTAGATATGTGAATGAGGATAATGTTCTCTTGGGATGGAAGTGGAGAATGAAATACTAGCTAATAGAACATATTTATCCAGGAAGATGTATTTAGATATGCTGAAAAACAGTAGCAAATATTTATGTGTATGAACTGTGATTAGATAAAGCATGTCCTTAATTTCTCCTCGATAAATCCAACACTTTACTAACAACACAGCATAACATTTTTATGTTTACTCACTGACAATATTATTTTGTGGATGGTCTGACAAATCCATTAAAATGGAGCAGCCTGGCAGGATAATGCCTCCAGGATGGAAACAAGAGCCTCTGCTCTGCCTATCCCATAAATACCATTATGTTTCTGTTTTTGCTGTGGTGGCTGCTAGCTGGTTACCATGTTCCTTCTGTAGTCATTCACACCACATGGAATTACTGCTTGCTGAAGAGAAGATATACAAGAAGACATCAGGCTCTGCAGCTACCTACCAATACTGTTCCCTGTAGGCCCATGCCCCATGTCACACCTGCAGAGTGATTGCACTCCTTTTCCTCAGTCCTTACTGCAGACACATCCAGTATTGCCCAAGTAAGTTCTCCATTTCACTATGTGAAGCCATTAAGTTATTCTAGTCTCACTGAGCAGAACAATACCAGTCTCTGTGAGAGGCAGGATCTTTTACTCTGAACACCGGCCTGATATTTCACCATAAAGATTTAAGATCTTCCAAATGCTTACGTGATCTTCCTTTAGTTCTGATATTGGAAGACACTCAGGAAATACAGGTACTTTTCTTGCTTCAGTCATAGGTATTCTGTGCTGTCTTGGAAGGACTTGCAAATAAGCAGACCATTTAAATTCAGATAGATGACTCAGTGAGCAATAGTTTCTGCCTTCTTTCTATCACATGGAAAGCTTTACTGAGGCATTGCTATCTTTGCTTTTTATCTTATATGCCCAACATATTCAGGAACTATCTTCACAATATCTTTAATATCTCCTTCTAGGTTGCTTATTTCATTGTAAAGGAATATAAATTTACATAGCTGCAATAATTGGTTGCAGCCATACAATGGTATTGCAGTATAGCATCTTACTTGTGCATTTTCAGTTTCATGGTGGATTAGAATAAATATTTTGTTAATCAACAAAATCTGGCATCTATTCAAAACACTATCTCAGAGATACATTCATTCTTATGCAGATGATGTTCTAACGATTCCTTTCATTTTCAAAGTTATGTTGAGGCATTCAAAGTCAACTCTATTAAGCTGATAGATCCAGATCTGTCATTTAGGTAAAGAAAAGCTCCTTGTAACATATAAGTGTCTGGCCCCCATAATGTCATTTACAGCTCTGAGTTATGTGCCTAGGCACGATGTTTCAAAAGGCTTTTAACTCCGCCTGGATTCACCCCAAAAGACAGAACTTCTAGAAGAGTTTTTATTCTCCCTAGATCTCATTTTATTTTACCAATGTGTGCAACTGTGAAAAAACTTCTAGTCTTCATGAAATATTGCTTTCGCATCCTGGCTTAATCTAAATTAATGCAAGAGGCACTGTCAAAAGTTCACACCCATACTTTCAGTGACATATGAGGACTAACAATTATTTGGCAGTCATGGCATTGAAATATTGATAGTCTTCTTTGAAAGCTTTTTTATGTTATTATTTGATGTTTGACTGTTTTACTTAATACCAGTGTGCAAGCAATTTGCACCTAATTACACACTTGTCACTTAACTCCTACTTGCAGTTTTCCACACTACTCTTCCTGTTAAGAATGAATTAAAAATGATTTGTCTGCACTTGATCAACTATTTTTCTCTTGTAAAGTCTTTGTGTACAGGAACACTGATGAAACAATTATGTTCTAACTATATAAGAATAAATTAATCATGAGAGAATTCAAAATAATTATAGCTTTCAAATGGCTAGTCTAAGGTTTTGGGGTGATTCTGAAAACATTAGTGAATAGCCTTAGAAAAGCCTTAGAATTACCTCTGTTTTTCAAATGCTTCCACTTTTAGGGCACCATATTGCAGGGACACAAACAACAGAAAGATGTGGATCTGTCTTGGTAGCTCAGATTCTGCGTTCTGGTCATAATTACTGTTTTTTGGAAACAAATATTTTAGGAAGATAGTTTACATTAATTTTCCATAAAGCAATGCCTGTGCATGCATGGAATGATATTCAGGCCATGGTCTCCCACAGCCTTTCATATGTACTACTGTCCAGGTAGTAGCATCTATTAATCTACTATATCCAAAAACCAATTTTTTTGGATGGAACTGCAGTGGAAAGAATAAGCTTTTGAAATGCTGTCATTAGAAATAGAAATTTAAGAGTGTCCCTTTTGCACCACTCCCTAGAACTCTGTCTGAAAGTTGGGAAAGGACTACAGCAAAGAAGGAGCTGTGAGAAGTCACTCACAGTTAATCAAGTGTGATCAAAGTGAATCCACTTAGATATATAACATTTTCCTAAACTGATGCTTACATGGAGGCTTTTTAAAAACATTTTTGAAATGAGGAAATAGGATAATAAAAGTCCAAATCACTCCATACCAATTCTGGTATACTAAATTTTAATATTATTGACAAGTTCTTATAAGGAGTAGAAAGGAATGGTAACAAGTTACAATGAACTTAGAAAGCATATAAAAATGATTTGTGTCTTAATTTGTTCTTTAATGAGTTTCATTTCATAACGAAAATATGTGAAGTCACAAAGAATGCATCAGAAGACTGCAGTTAAGAAAAATATGAATAGCTAACGCAATGTTAAAAAATAGCTAAGGATGATTTAGCTTGTGATCCTCAAGTCATTGTATTCTTCTGTATAAGAGGGCTGCAGGACCCAAGGGGGTATGAATTATTTGAGACTTTCCAGAACACAGAACTATTCTGCTGCAACCATCATTGCCAGCTGCACACCAGCAGAACAACCTGCATCCCAGCCAGCTGGGGAACTTGCTGAGCAGTTGAAGATGATCTCCCTGAAGGGGGAAGGGAATCCCCTGAAGGGGAAGGCTTTTAATGTACTCTATCTGTGAAGAAACTACATTCCCATTAATACCTCAAAACTATCTGCACATCTTTCTATATTTATCTGGGGAGCTGTATCCTAGGATGATTGCAAAATACAGCTGTTGGGTACAATGCCTTTATTACCAGACTATGGGAGATCTAACATCTGTCTGTGGCTTTTCCTTCCAAACCACAGGAAGCTGTGTGCTGGTGTACAGCATAAGGGTTATGGATTGCCTCCCACATTGTGTTTGCCAACAAAACAATGTAAATCCCACTGTGCCCTTGTGCTTTATTCAAACTATGTTTGCCACATAAGCAACAACAAGCAGTTTGTAGCCTTCAGAAGTGTGCTGTTGCAGTTTAGCAGATAATTAGCAATGTGCATGGTTATTTTTGCATTTCAGCTTATTTGCAGTAAAGATGCAGAAGCACTCTTGCACATTTTTTCCTGAGCAGAGCCTTGATTCCTGAATTTGGACTGCAAAGAATAGAGCAACATTAATCATGTAGTATTTCACAGCTTCTATTTTTGGTTGACAAGGACAAGTACAGAAACATGAGTTGTGCGCTTTTCTGTGCTCTTTGTGGTGAGACATGATGTAGCACCTCCTGATGAGGGGTTCCTTAGGTGCTGAGATCAGAAACTGCAGGTTTGCTACAGCTCTCATCTCTCATGTGCAACGGGAGATCCCATGGAAATGAAAATGGAGGAGTAGACGTGTGTTTTAGAATCATAGCATAATTAAGGTCTGAAAAGACTTCTAAGATCATCTTGTCCAACTGTCCCACCATCTCACCATGACCCATCCCCACCATGCCCACTAAACCATGTCCCTCACTGCCACATCTACATGGTTCTTGAAAACCTCCTGGAACAGTGACTCCACTGCCCCCCTGGGCATTTTGTCTCATATGCCTTGTCCTGAGGCTTCAGTCTGAGCCTGCAAACCAAACCCCATAGAAGCTCTGTAGGTTCCTGGACTGACATCAATATTACTAAGTGGAGGAAAGAGATGATAATAAAATCATGTGAGCACTGCAATTTTTACAATTTACATCGCATGGGGGGGCGATGAAGAAATAAACTCAGAGAGATCTAGGAGACAGAACTATCAAAATGTAAAATGAGCTTCATTCAATATGTAAATCAAACTGAATCTGCATTTGCTTTCTCTCTTACAACAGCCTGTAATTAGGACTACACTGACTGCTAACAGTGTAGCTGTTTGCTGGTGATTTAGGAGCCAAAAGAAAATCTAGTTAATCCCCTAACACTGCAAAAGCCTATGGCTAAGAGAAGAGTTTCATTTCATGAAACAAAAATATGAAAATGACCCACTGATGTCCAGGAAGTTATCTTACGGAGTAGACTAGTCCCTTTAACATACAGTTACGTTTCTGGCTATCTCAAAATCCAGCTAAAGATTAGAGGAGGAAGAAAATAAGATTGTATTATTAAATTAAATATTTGAGTGTGTCTGTCTCCAATCAAAAAAGTAAGATACTTAAAACCTTGCAGTGATTGTATTTTGTATGCATATGTTCAGTTGCTTACCATGATAACATTATAGTGTACTTTATTGAGTGCTGGGTATCGTTACTGGTCAACGTCAACAGTATATTGCAAAGAATAATTTTCAGAAATATGGCCTTTAAAGGCATTTTCAGCTGGAGGTCCTCCAAATTAGCTGCTAATGACTTACATGACTTGCTTATAATGTCTAGAAGGTTACTGTGACAGAGCTTATAATAACTCAGGATATAAATTTTAAAAAGCTACTTAGATTTGGCTTGCCTTTTAAATTAGCCCAGTCTAATCAAGACTGTTACCTTTATAAATAGGAGAGGTTTGAATTACCTAAAAAACAGAATACACTCAAAATTACATTGAGAAACAGCAAAGCAATCACAATGGACAAGAAAGTTGCTTGTATCACACAGCTGGATAGCTCCATGAATAACCTCAAAAAGAGTTAGAATAATATTTCTAAAGACAGAAGATCGATGTGAAGATATGAGGCTGCCCAAAATTAACCAGAATGTGTATTACATGTTAAGGAACCAGGCTGTAGCCATTCTTTAGCACACTTCCCTGAAATATAATTTTCGACATAATCAGGACCAAAAACCTACAGTGACCACTACACTAACATTTTGCCATGTTAACGAATAATTGATTTTCTAGGTGAATTTTATTTACTAATTATGCTAAACATTGATTATCACAATAATTACTGATTCCATTTCTTTCAGCATTTATCAGTGGGTTTTAACTGTCCTACATGAGCTCCAGGAAATTAACACTAAGTTAATTATTGTAGCAAAACTATCATAGGAATTTTTAAACAGGACCTTATAAGAAGTACATAAAAATGATATCACAGATTTATTGCCCACTGTCATCAAGTTGATCCCTAGATTTATATCCTGAATTTTATAATTGAAATACACCAGTCATTAAAGCATGAAGGTGAAAATATAGTCTGAATCTAAATTTGATATATCATGATACAAACCTAAAACATTCTGATTCATCACGGTCTCTAAGAGCCAAATTCATGTGACCTAAGTTCTACTGAAGCCCATCTTAGATGGCATTTTCTTTAGACTGGTTCTTTAGAAAAGCCTAACCATGAAGAATGATACTCAATCTCAGCAAAAGCTGTTTTAGTAAAACAAATCTGGATTTTCCAGTAGAATACTTCAATTTTAACAAATGACTACCAGATTATTATTATTATTATTATTATATATATATATATATATATATATATTTATTTTTTTTTTAAAGAACTCCATCTCTCCTAAACAATGAGCTTTGTGACCATACTCAGCTTGGCATGCTGTTCACCCAGGTCTGGCAGCAGTGCAGTGTATCTCTTGCTTGTGCCCCTTCTGCATGAAACAGGTGGAACCAAGATGGTTCATGAAGGTTCAGAACTAATTTTTCTAACACTTCCAACAGAACCATGGTAAGCCTACCAGAACAGACCTGGTAAGCCTACACAGTGATATGTTTCTTCTCTTAGGGTAATAAAATGTTTTAATTATCATAAGCCATCCCCGCCGATCCTAACAAAGATGCAATGTTCACTACAGAGCTGTCTATAGATTTTTTCCACAAACATTTACAATAGTGAAGGTGAATATCACACTGTTTAGCATCCTTTTTTCCAGATAAAAACCCAGTTCTGTGAGAAGCAGAGCATTCACAACTTCCATTGATTTCAATACAAATTAAACATTCCGCTTTTTCACAGAATTGCTTGTAATAAATGGGTATGTCACATCTCACAGATGCTGTTATTAGTCTATGAATAGCATCAGTTGAAAGACTGATCTCTACAAACACTAAACTGCTCTAAAACACATTTTAAACATCAGCTGTAAGAATTTCGTTTTCTCTGCAAAAATCAAATGTCTTCAAACTATTCTTCATCTGCAGTCCCAGCAGCTCTCACAGCCAGAATGAAATCACATTTGGACTTCTTGATTTGATTTTAATCATAGTAATTCTCTCCAGTTTTACTGACTACAATGGCATGAAGTCCCTTGTGCATAACTCTGCTTTTGAGCACTTTTTTTTCTCTTCTCTCTTAAGTATATGATTGTTAGCATCACTTCTTCTCACTCTTTCCTACTTGCTTACAGTATGAGTCACACAGAGGACTTTTCCAACTTTTTGCTGGATGCTTATGCCAACGCTGTTAGGGAATTCACATTTGATTTCATCTCTTGTTTTGAGACTAGATGCATCAGGCACTCTAATCTTTGCTCCTTCTGCAATAACTTATGGCTTTACTACTACATGCAGTTTTCCCACTATCCACTGGCATGGATAGTAGTCAGCACAATCAGACAGCCGTTTATAATACTGTATATATATACATATACATATATATACACTGTATATATATATATATATATATATATATACAGTTTATATATATATAATATATATTAATATATAATATAATAATATATAATAACAGACTGGTCACATTTCTTGGGTCTTCTTGACCTCTGAGCTGTTGTGTGATCTATGTGTTAACTAGATAGTGTGGTAGGAAAAAGTCATTCTGTTGAAAGTTGGGTGTTTCTAACAAAGAGATGGTGAGCTCTAACACAGCTGTATAATCTGCTAGTGTGGCTGCACATTTGGTCATATAAATGGTGTCACTGTGTCCAGCAGCTCTCCTGTCAGAGGACAGTGCTCGCCATGGCTGAGAAAAGACTGTTCATCTGGTTCAGCAACACTTAACGGAATTATTTGTTTGCTCTCTTGTTTGTACTGGGTGCGTTCCCTGTATGGGGAAAGATGTCCTTGGAGGAAGATGATGAAATATCAGAATTTATTACTTGTACATGACGTATTGTATTTATATCAGTTTTCTGCTTGATTATCTTGACAGCATCACAACATTTTCACACAGAGTTACATTTTAGTGATGTACTTTATCAAGGATAACTAATTAAATGATAACAACATGTATTTGGTTATTTCTGAAGATGTACTGTGCAGAAGTCCCCTTCCTCCTCTTCCTTTCAACAGAAGTAGAGAGAGGATGGAAAAACAACATATTTTTGCGAGGCAAAAGCAAAACCCAAATAAACTAAACAAAACTAAAATAGTGTCATCATCCCACGGAGTCCAAATGTATTCAAAATAATAATAATAATGCAAGCCGATATAAGGGTTTTTTTTAAATTAAATTCCACATGATGTAATCAAATACTTTTCAACATCTCATCTGGGACTGACGAAAAATAGCAATAAAATATAGTCAAGCCTTTTGTACTTCCTGAAGTCATTATTAGCTAAAAGCTTATGATGCTCTGACAGCCTTTAATGAAATCAAATATCTTTGCTGTTCTCAACACATGCTTTCTTTTATTTTCAGTGTATTGAACTACATGGTTAAAAATATAACAGTAAAGTCTTGAACTAATAATTTATTAACTTATACTGAAAAGACGAGAAGGACACCTTGAATATTCAGTTAGTACTGCCATAGGGTTAAAAGGAGTGAGAACTGATAGCTTTGATAATGAGGATGTAAGAACAAAAATGACTGCCAGCATTTCATAAACTGAACAAGCTGTACAACCACCAGATGAGTTAAATAGGAATGTTTTCTTGCATAATAATAGATTTACTTTGCATAAATAATACATTAGAATTTTACAAGCCTCTCCATCATACGTTTTGCTATTAATTTTTTTTTTTTTTCTGTTACAGTATCACAAAAGGTTGCATTGCAGATGCTAAAATGATTTCCAAGCTGACAGTGTCACAGGTATACTGAGATTCTATGTTATTTCTCCTTTGGTAGAGTTTCTGGTTCCATCCTGCATGCAAGAATCATTCCTGATTTACTGAAATTAATTTGTACTAAGGATCATTAACGTTAACAGCATTCAGAGAAAAAAATCTTTTCATAGGCTCATCCTCCTCTCCTTGACCCTCTATGTTCAAAATAGTTTATGCTATTAAACACTATGTTTTGTGACAAGACTGCTTCCTTATGCTGCTTAATTTCATCCTGTCTCCCCCATTATTCTGTCAAGGACTTTTTTTTTTTTTTTTACCAAGATCCTCTTTTATGAATTTTCAAGTATATATTATACTTAAATTACCAGACCCTTTTCAAGTTTCAACTTAAGCCAGTATTTTGGTAAATTTTTTTATAGTTTACTCTTATTTGAACTGTGGCATCTCAGAGTAACCTGACCAAATAAATAAGCTCTCTAGATGGAACAAAAGATATATGATACGTTTGTTGAATTTCCCCCTGCTGGAATAAGAAGCACCTTTGAAACAAAGCTCTATGTAGAGACATATGTCTTCAGGGACAGTATGAGAATCAATGCTAAGCTCTCCCATGAGCCTGAGGGCAAACCAGTAAGGACTCTTTCAGATAACCCAAATCTACCCTCTTTTAGTTTAAAACCTCTCCTTGGATCTGTTTTGCTTTGTATAAATGCCAGATAGTTCATGGAGGCAACTTCCCAACACCTACTTGGCAGACAGACAACTCCTGTGCAGTTTGGAAGGATAAATTATAGGTACTGCTGTGATTTAGTCCCCCAAGGTCTTTCAGAGCCCAAGTATCCTTACCACAAACCCACCAAGTACTCATCAGTCATTATTCCCTTCTTCTCATTGTTGCCAGAAAGCAACGTGGTTTTCTTTTTTCCAAAGTCGGGTACATTTCCAAAGTTACTGTTTTCATAAAACATCATTTTTGGGGAAAGAAATATGACTAAAAAATAATCCAAATTGTTTTTCTCACAAACATTATCATTAAACCTCATTCTCTTTACAACTGCTCCAAGTTTTTTATCTTCCATTACCTGTACCACTTTGAAGCTGTCTATCTGTATGTGTGTCCTCTCAGATTACTTAGTGTCCCAGTTTCCTCAGGCTGGCTCTGGGACAATCCAGTTTCTTAGTACAGCAATTGCTGTTCCAGTATAATAGGCAATATAAAGCCTATGTACTGTCAGTCCTCTCAGTATATACTGACAGTATCTATCTATACTTCAGTTTCTCTTACAGCGGTTTTCAGTGATTGCTTGACTTTGAAAGGACTCTTTTTTTTTTTTTTTTTCCATATAACATTCTGGAAACTACTTTTGTTTAAAAAAATTGTTCCCCAAGCACAGGCTGCATGGCACATTACACACATTATACCAAAACATTGCCTGCTTACAGACATTTCAATTAGACATATAACAAGAAGAAAACCCCAGTATTTCAGAAACTTGCATATGCAAAAATACTGTTGATACCATTCATCCTCTACGAACTAATTCTAAGTTCAATACAAGGGATCCTACATTCTCTTAACTTGGTACATGCGCAAAAAATATTGCAGCTTTTTACTGTAGAAATGAGGTCATTTTGATCTGCTGCTGCACCCACTGTGCAAAACCCCACATACTTTGAGCAAAATCTACCAAGGTGAATTCTTGCCCAGATTCAAGACTCCTTTTTCTTCTTATGCCAACTGGTCTATTCACTGTATAAGAAGGAACAGAAAACTATGAATGATGTGTCAGTCATGATGGCTTAAGAATGTATGTGATGCTAAGTTTGCAGGTAAAAAATATTAACTTACAGTAGTGAAAAATACAGTTGAATGAACAAGTAAGCTTTCTGGAATGAAAGTTGTTTTCCTGGTCTGAAATAGAAGCCAACTCTGCAGAGAAGAACAAGATGATTGGTAGCTATGAGAAAGAAGAGGATGTTCGCAAAAGAAGAGGTGAAACCATACCTAGGCCCTGTGGTTAGAAGAAATACAAATATATTTATCACATGTAGCACACTAGAAGGTTGATTGCAATTGCTGAAAGATTATAGTTCATGATAAAATCAATATCTTGATTGTGTCTACAATTTGAAGGCAGATGGTAGAGCAAGAAACTTCCCTGCTCATATTTAAAAATATTTGTAGGTATAGAGGCAAAAAGATTTCCACCACTTGAAGTGGTAACTCATTTGATGACAGTTATTTCCTTCAGTGAGTCTGTCAGGGAATATAACCAGATAGGTTTTACCCTCACCTGTTCCTTGTGAAGTCATATGACATACTGAATAAAGTAAATACATATTCAGTGACATGGGAAACAAATTATGTGAGAAAAAGGCATTCAGAAGAATCTGGGTACACTGTATATCTCCTATAGTTTCCACTGGGTAATTCCACAGTAGTGCTAGCAGCAAATTGCATTCTGTGACTTTTTATATATCAGTGCAGTCAGCATACTGATAAAGATATAACCACTGTATGGCCCTGAGAGATGTTACTGTGAGAAAGATAAGAATTGCACAAATGAGTAACAGAGTAATTCTGGTTCTCCTCCATACATTCGTATAATACTGGGTTGGATTTTGATCTTTTATCTCTTGTTGCATGCCTTTAATTCTGTCTTTGACTGCGATTTGAGAAATGCTCTGTGGTAAAAGTCAAATTTGTTTTCTTCATACACGTGAGTTCCACCCTGGGATGCAAAAGTTATCTTTTGGAACAGCCCTGGCAGCTATCTCAAGGGGATTCCCAGAACAGACTAACTTCTAACAGTTTATGCAGTTGAAACCCTCCCACTGGCACTAAAGGAAAGAAATATCACCCAGAGCAGCCTCCAGCCCTATCCTAGGGCCAAGAGTTGAGTTCAGACCATGGTTCACCCACAGAATCAAAACCAAACTGCATGAAAATGTTGCAGCTGCATTACACAAAGTATCCGTGTAAGATTAACGTAGTTTACCATTCCAAATCTGCTCAAACCGTTTTGGCCAAATACTGTTTGTCCAAATTTAGCAAGATTTATGGTGGTCTAACTAACATGTGGTTCAACATCCACCATAAATCTGGTATTAAAGCTACTATAATTTTTTTTTATATGTGTATGTGCCTGACTGTGATGGGTGAGCACTATGGCAGTGCAAAAACCCAGAGTTAAGGCCTGTGAAAGGATAGCCTCAATATTCAATAACATGAAATCTTACTGTGAAAGTTATGAGTTTGCTTAAGAAACATTTTGAAGTGGAAACTTTCCCAAGGCATAATGATTAATGCAAGTTACTCCACTGGCTATCAGACTGTAGAGTACCTGACTTTCTTTGTGCATTTGGAAATCTGTTGGTCTGTCAAACAAGTGTGTATTTTGAATGCAACACGAGGGGAATAAACTAACAGCTATAAAAGATCACAGCTAAATGTGCAGTAAAATCTGTGTTTATCAAATGCTCTTCTCCACATCCTTGAATTGCAAGTTTGCATTTTAAATTCAAATTTTAAAAATCCTGTAAATCTATTTGCTTAGAGCAGTACACATTATGAGGCATATAAATGCTTGCCTCTGATGTGTGTTTGATGTTAATTTTGTTTGCTAGATCCTTGGGGAAGGTCATTCCAAAACAGCTCTATTTTCAATGAAGCATCAAATCTTTTCCATTTCTTCAAAATAACTCTTCAACTGCAAAGATGTAATAGTCCAGTTAAAGTGTATGTGAATGCATGTGCCTGTCTTGTAGCATGTGAATAAACAACAGTTCATATTCCCAGAAGTTATATGATACATTACCAAATCCCAATCAGCATAGTCTACTTTACTCTATTCACTCATTCTAGAGCTCTACAGGTTGCAAACTACAAGTTTTGTCACTTGTAGGAATCAGAATGGGGTTTAAAATTGTGCAAGCTGGCAACTACACCTGCAGTTTTCTTCTTTATGATCTAACTTACAGCATTCTTTTCTTAGACAAATTATATTTAATTAAAAAAAAAAAAAAAACTAAAAAAGACTAAAAAACTAAAAAAGGAGTAGTATTTCTATTCTAAGAAGAAAAAATCTTTGCCAAATAAACATCAAGGAAATATAGTTAAGTAGAAGATATTTCTCAGGAGAACCCTTCTGTAGGATATTTCTCTAGATAACTAACCTACAAAACAGACACACCAGAAATCTCCACTAATTCAGGTACTTATCTGCCACCATGTACTGAGTTGAGGTGAATATTCATACCTAAACTAAATATTTCATTTATAAAGATCCAATAAATAAATAAATAAATAAATAAATAAATGGGAAATAAAATAGGATTATCATATTCCCATCACCCCAGACCAGTGGAATATAAAAATGTCTGCCTTTTTTTTGTTTAAAAGCTAGAATTTTTCCTTAATCTTGTATCTGTTTCTTTGGTACTTCTTTATTGCTCATAAATATATACTTATGCTATAAATTTAGTCTGCATTTTCTTTTTTTCAATTTTAATTTAACTTTAGGGCTGAACTTCCGAATGATGAATGCATTATGTTCATTTATATCAGATACCAGGATATACTCAGTAAAGAAGACTCCCTGTAACGTTTAACAGGAGACTTTTAATTCTGAAATCTTCATACTGCAATTGGCAGTAAAATCCAGGATGGCTGAGCTGGTTACCAGCTGTCTCTTTTCAATGAGAAAATGATTTGGGATACAATTTTCTGTAGTTCTACATAGTTATCAATTATTCACTGCCACAATCAGCTATTAAAGACCCATCAGTAAATGATTCATGTCTGGCAGTTAAGAAGTCTGAAATGAAATCTGCAGAAAAAGAAAAAAAAAATCTTCATTATTCCTTAAATTCATGAAAAAAATCTACTTATAAGAATAATCTTCAATCAAGGAATAAATTAAACCTTTTGGAGATCCCCAGAAGTGTATCAGTAGCTAGACCTAGAGGCTACAGCCAGGCTGTAATGAGAAGGAAATGGGGTAGGGTGCCCACTGAGACAGGATCTGAGGTCTGCTGGAGGAGCACAGCATCTGGCCAATCCAGAATCCATATTCTGAGTGTGGCAAAATAATAAACACGGTCAGGAGAGAATCGGAGTTCAGGGCTATAACAACAGCACCGCTAGAGACTGAATGAAGCCCATAAAGCTGAATAGTTGCAAGGGTTGAGCAATGTCAGACAACCTGGTGGTCAGCAAGCAGTGCTCTGCCAGGAATCAGTTGTGTATCCAGGCCTGGGGCCCCCAGTAAAGCTCTAGGAGCGGGTCCAGAGGAGGGCCACTAAGATGATCAGAGAGCTGGAGTCCTCCTCTCCTACAGGAAAGGTTGAGGGAACTGAGCTTGTTTAGCTTGGAGAAGAGAAGGCTCCAGGGAGATCTCATTGCAGCCTTCCAGGACTTGAAAGGAGCATATAAACAGGAGGGGGAATGGCTGTTTACAAGGGTGGATAGTGATAGGACAATGGGAATGGTCTTAAACTGAGACAGGGGAGGTTTAGGTTACATATTAGGAGGAAGTTTTTCACTCAGAGGGTGGTGACACACTGGAACAGGTTGCCCAGAGAGGTTGTGCAAGCCCCATCCCTAGAGGCATTCAAGGCCAGGCTAGATGTGCCTCTGGGCAGCCTGGTCTAGTGGCTAGTGAGCCTGCACATAGCAGGGGGGCTGAAACTAGATGATCATTTTGGTCCTTTTCAATCCAGGCCATTCTATGATTCTATGATTGTGAAGAGACAGATAGTATATGCCAAAAATTAAGATTCAGTAAAAGGAAGGAGAACAAGAGCATTAACCAGGATCAGCAGCCAAGAAAAGGGAAAAGAAGATGTAAACAAGAATGTGGGTGAGAGATGCAGAGACAAGATGCAAGCCTCATGCACAGCAGTAACCAAGTGGAAGGGCGGAGGGCAACTGATGGCATTTACTCATGCCTCCAGCAAATGGGGCAAACTGTCAGCCAGCCTCAGGACACAGCCTCAGGCTGCCTGACCTCCTGGCTTCTCAAAGAGCTAAGGACAGGCACTGTTCCTAGAGTAAGATAATGCAGCCAAGACTGAAACACCTGGAAATAGGTGGGATCTGGGGTTTCTCTGGGCAAATAGAAGTTAAGTGGCCACTAATTACAAACTATAATTACAGGAAATATTTTTAAAAAATTGTTCATAATCTGCTTCCAAAACAAACAAACAAATAAATAAAAACAAGGTCAAGTTTACTAAATGTTGCTCTACATTTTCTTGAAGCTTGACCAAGATGGAGTCAAAGACTGGGAACTAACTGAAACCAGTGCTGCAATGCAGCCAAACCAAAATTTATTTGAGTGAAGAGTTGTAGTAGGGTTTTTTTGGAAGATATTTTTGTAAGTGATCACTAAACATTTCAGGGTTTAGTAGAATAAATTTGCAGCAGTGTGTGCGCCTGTGCACGTGTGCAAGTAGACAAATATCTTCTTTCCCCTCCCCCCACCAGTTCTAATCCAAATCATTACATAATTGTATCTGATAATGTGCTGCCAGCTTTTCTGTCTACATAGACCTATCAAAGGACATTAGGAACTCTGATATCTTACATAAGCATTCTCCAAGTTATTTTTACCTCATATACTGTCATTTCAGAAACATTCAGCTTTTCACATGTCCTGCTTGTTAGCTTCAGCACAGAGATGCTCTGACACAGATATACTGGCAATGCTTCTAAAAAGTAGCTCAAAGTATTACCTCTAACTCTCAGGTCTCCCATACTGCCCGAGGGAAACGCTGGAAAACATTGGTAACCCAAACTCTGAAAAGGTCACATGAACAAGATTGGTATTGTGCCTGCTTTGACACTAATTGAGTAGCAGATTACCTCTCCAGATAACTACCTGTTACTTTTTTTTATATCAGTGGCAAACAGCCTGTCAAGTAATGCTTCTCCATGGGCATGAGCTGGTTATAAGCATTTTACATCTCATAGTGAATTCAGAGTGAATTACAGCAGAAGGTGATTATCATCTTAATTGAATTAGAAGTTTAAAAAAAAAGAAGAAACACAAATCTTAATCAAACCTTCTACCTGGCCAGATCCAATTATTTAAAAGTTGTTTTCTTTTTTTTCTTTTTTTAATCAGTAAATAAATTTTAAAGGTACTCCTTTGAAGTTAACATATGCAATTTTTTTAAGAACAACATTCTTTTATTGCGTTTGCATCAGATCAAGATAAAAATGAAGATAAGTATCATAATGAGGGCTCTAGCACTTTCCGAACGGACTGGTTTGAGTGACTTTGCTAATGAAGAATGTTAGATATTGGCAGTAATGCCAAATCCCAGTTTAGTGAAGAATCCACAAACAAGACTTTAAGTCTTACATAACATGCACAAGTGAGGGGGAGAAAAGATCACATTTATTCAAAAGCCAATCTTAAGTTTATCTTGCGTGTTATCTGTGTAGGCGGTGCTTCTGCTTCATTTTTCACAAACCTGTGCAATGACTCTGCAAACTGAAATGCTGATTCACAGGGATCACAACAGATTATCTTTGTTTTGCAGCTGAAATTCAGGTAAAATATGCCAAAGTGTCTCAGTCATATAAGAACAGTTAAGCAACTAAGATGTATTTAAATAGATGCCTTCTGTGAAATGTCATCCATATGTATGCTATTTATTATATATATGTAAGATAAAAATGGCTATTGATAGTATCTTGAATTTATTTAATTTTGAAAACAAATGCAGCAGCTAATTACAGGTTGTTTTTTTTTTTTTGTTTTTGAAACAGACTTGACTAAGCTTTCAAATAAATTTACTTAATTGAAAGTGTTGGGGAATATAAAATCTCTGAGTAGTTCAGCAGAGCTCCAGAAATCCTTATAAGATCATTTTTACTGGAGAAACTACTTAGAATGTTCAGCTGAAAGGCTAGCGCAGTTACTGACAAGTTATTTTTACTTCAGATAGCATTAATTGCTTGAGGGCTGTGTTGGATGGGGAACAGTGCGATCGTTAAATTTAAGTGCAAGAGAACAGTTGTATTACATCTGCTAAGGAGTACTGAGTAGGTGAGTGATAAGAAAAGGTAGCATTGACATTCCTTGTAATAAAACTAGAAGAGATTAAGTCAAATTATGAATTCTTCGCAGTAAATATTTTATTTTCCCTGGTGCATTCAAGCCAGCAATGAAACAACCGGCATTTCCAATATTAAATTTTATCTTTGACCATATGGTGCAGCTTAAAGAAGTAATTTTGGCAGAACCTGATGTCTTTTTATGTGCCTGCTAAGTCCTTCCTTGCTACAGGCAGATGCCAACATTAAACACATACCACGGGGTACTATTAGAGTAAGTACATTATCTAAACATGAAAAAAAAGAAAGGAAGAAATGAAAAAAGCTTGTATTTTTGTAAATAAATAAAGATGCATTTTATACTGCTTTAAATTCATAGGTCTAAGTCACTGTCCTTTAGATGTGATAGTCACAAAGGACACAGCTGAGCCTGAGTTTCTACCCAAAAGCTTTTCAGATGACCTGAACAAAGGAAAGCTGCTTATAATTGTTAGGGAAGAGATAATGATTTGCGGGGAGATGAGTATAGCTCTAGTGGAGAAGTATGGAAATGCATTCAAGCTGAGAGAAAGAAGGACATTTCAGCCCTGTATGAGCCATGTAACTCTTACAGAAGTCCGAATTTGCTGTTGCAGGGGCTGATATTGGATCAGAAAATACTTTTCTGGAAGTCTGTTTCTAGATAATGCCACATTCACTGCCTTGTATTTAGTAATTGTCAATTCCTCTTAAAAGGCAAAGCAATATATACTTGATTTAGGCTAGGTTGGCTGTGTGAATACTACTTTATTAGCTACTGTTTGCAGTGCTGGCTCTTTGTTACAGGTAGATTAACTTGGAATAACTGAAGCAGCTACTGCCTCCTCCGCCTCCCCCAGCCTTCTGCCATCCCTGCAGCAGACTCTAAATACAGGGCTATGAATCAGAGTCCAGATCTAGATCTACTAAATTCAACAGGATCTATTCCTTCCTTTGCAAAGAAACAGAACCGGTGCTGGCAGTCTCTGTGCCACCTCCCAAGGAAGGCCGTGGAAAGACGCCTCCTGCTTGCCTGGATCCGGCTGCTCTCTGGATACAGTCCATCAAACCTCCATACAGGGGGTGAGGGAATGAGGAATTTAGGCAATGACTGCAGAGAAGTAGGCTGCTACGGACACTCCGATTTGCTATCAGCCTTACTAACCCTAATGTCGCCAGAATTTCTTCCCCATACTGACTGCACATCTGCTGGCTTGCTGCCAGGACACAGGGAGGGAGCAGCCAGAAGGAAGCAAGCAGTGCAGCAACAGCTCAGCTTGCTCCCACAGAGCTGGGAAGCAGTGAGGAGGGGCCAGCTGCTAATTTCTTGCTGCTGCTAGCTGCTGAACCAGGGATAAGCTCGTCATCCAGAAAGCAGGAAACACAAAAAGACAGAGAGGTGTGCTCAGTCCTAAGGGAAGAGAGGGGGACTTACTGATTAGAAAAGGGTGTCAGATTGACATCCTACAGCAAAGTTATTTTGCTCTCAATTTTTTCCTGAATTGCTCTGAATGTAAGGAATAGTTCTAAATTTAATGTGTTTGCTTTTACACAGGTTGCTCAGAAAGTTATGCCTCCTATTTATTTCCCTGGAAACTACAACAGCTACAAAGAACACAATAGCACTGTTTGATAGAGCAAATTCTCAGCTACAGAACACTATTTTTCATCATATTCACCACCGTTATCTGTGCATTTTCACAAACAATGAACAAGAATCTGCATGCCACGTGTATAAAAATCTGCACCAGTGGAGATGACATGCTGTTGCTGTTGCCACTGCTAAAACAGACCACCCACTGTCTCGCTGTGCTCATAACCCCTGTTTGGTCTACAGAAACATTCAGCAAGTGTCAATGAGTGCCATTTTTTCCACATGGAGGAATCCAATGCCACACCTTTTCTTTATCTGCACTCCCATCTCAGACACCAATCTGTCAGACTGCCCCTCTGCTGCCGTCTTTTGCATGGCAACAACATGGAGAAGAATACTGGTGGGAAGGTTCAACCTCTACTGCCATATCACTAGAATCTGCCTCTGACATTGTGAGCCAACATAATAAAATAGGAAGTGCTACTTCCTGAGCAGCCTTCATACATCATTGAAAATCACAATTCTACTTCACACATACTAATAAGCTCTAAAAAGCACAAAAATAGATTATTTAAAGGTCATTTGGCATATCATTATTTGCCCCTACACTTAAGGTGCCAGTGAATCATGGACATTTGCAACAGTAATGATTGTTCTTCAGCATCTCAAATGTTCAGCTTGAGCAAATAACATTGTCTTAATGTGATAAAGAATATATGAACACTAGTGAGGTACATCTTTATTATATCATGTCTGCCATTTTGCAGCCCGTGTTGTGACACCTGATAAAACAGCCTTTCCTTTGGTAGCTGTAGACACAGTGCCACGGTATCTTGCAATAAGTAAGGAAGCAAAGCAGTAATTTTCAGAGGGACTTTTATCATACACTGGATATGTAAGATCTAAGTGAAATATGTAATTTTCTGTTGAACATCAACTCTAATGTTGAAAATATTTTGCTTCTATTACCACCTAAATGATCTAATCTGTGTATAAACAAAAAAAAAATATAGCTGTTTCTATTCATGCCGTTCAAAAAAAGCATGTCTATATAAGCAGATTATGTAGGTATTTATGTAAATTGGCATCAAAAGCATAGAGACACTGAAAATCTAAAGAATTATATTAAAAATCTCTCTTGACTGATTTTAAAAAATAAAGTTACGTTGTGAAAGAAACAGTAAAATCTGAACCAAAAGGATTAGCCACACAAACTACCACGAAGTTACCTTAAGTCAGTCAGCCTGGGCTAACTATTCATCTGCATGTCCTTAGCAAACACAAAGTACTTTAAAATAATGAGACTCTTTGTTACTGAAGGCCAAGCTAACCCAAATAACCTGACATTCTCTATAGGCCAAATAAGGCATTCACAATGAGCCTGAGCTAAGAGCAAAGGTTCCTTTGAGGAGTCAGGTAATTATCCAACATAATTTCAATTTCTAAAATTAGATACTCTGTATACTCCTTTCTGAGGTGCAAAGGTGACAGTATATAATTGCAGGTGAGTTTTTGGGTTGTTCTTTTTTTCATCCCATTTGATCCTGATCTTTAGTGCTGCATTCTTTACTCAAGATGATGAAAAAAGACAAAGGATGAAAGAATTTTTTTCTTCCAATTTCCTTATTCTTCTCAGACACACTTCATGACTATCTGCTGTGCTGACACTGTTAGTTGTTCCACTGCATCCTCAATGACTCCAAGATCCTCTCAGTTTCTCCTATGATTGGCTCATTCTTCCTGAAAACTAGGATGTCAACTTCATTGACATTCCTGCTTTGTTTCTTCTAATAAATCATTTAGGTTAGATTCTTAAACTTTACTACATTCACAGAGGAACTTTGGCCTGCTTGGCTGCATGACTCTAAGGTCAAGTGTTGTTCACATTTTAGACCTACGCTTTTGTCTGGTGAAAGGTGGATTGAGAAGGTGTACGCTGAATTTGCCAGCAACTTCCCATCAGTGTCAGAATTGCATTCAGTACAAAGAACTCTCTTTGAGAAAACAAACTAAGCACCCTTTTTCTTGTATAACATTTAAACGATTATAGCACTTCATCAAGGAGCGGGAGACCTCAGCTCAATTCCTTCTTCAGCTTGAAAAGATCTGAAAGTACATCTTCAGCCTCCCAGGAAATTGTTCATCCCCTCTCCATAAAATAGGCTGAAATGAAGCACTCTGCATCCTGCCTTCTGAAGTGAGGCCACTACATACAAAGTAGAATAGGATTCCTGGCACTGAAGTGAAACAGGAAGAAGAAATTTAACTCTGTAGTGTGACAATTTCATTCCTCTGGAAAAACTTGTCAGTTGTGAGACATGCTTTCAATTCTACGTCACTTTATGCATTGCATTTAATGATGCCCTGATGAACGGAATATCTCTAGGAGAATCAGGGAAAAGAGACATGGTCTGAGCTGTCCATTTAATTTGGCAACTAAGATGGGCTTAAAGCAGTGAAACAAAGGGTTAATGCAAGTACACATAATTCAGCTGTCTGTGACTACTTAATATTAGTTAACTTTATCAGATGCCATCTTATTAGTTTGTGAAACTGTTGTCAACTACTGTAACAAAATTAAAAGTAGAACTTTTAGTATGATTCTTTCATAGGTATTACTATTTGCTGCAGAAACAGATGGCCAAATAGACCAAATATGTAAGTTATGTTACTTAATGTGATTAATTACTGCAAACACATTTTTGCAATTTAATAGATTACAAATTGCTCATACAGAGCCATGTTTAGGCTGTCCAGGAATGCTTACTCATATGTGTGAGAAAAAAAAATTGAGTTATTCATTCAATTCTTTTCAATTTTACACATTTCTTTAGTTTGTTTTAAACAGATATCTGTTATCAGACAACAGAGAAAAAAGAGAAAAAGAGACAGAGGCAAAGAGAAAAAGAGGCTATGGGATTTGAATAACCACTCACATTCCACAATCAGTTCACAAGTGAAACAAATAAGACTTGGGTGAATACGGTCTGAAAATTGCTTATCCGTTCTATTAGACAACGATTTAGTTCCAAAACTTTCAGAACAATATTGATCAGTTTGCAACCAATTTGCAGGTGAGAAAAATTAGGATGTTTTCATCAGATACAATCATTCATATTTAATAAGGTAATGCTATTTTTAGTATGAAAATATGTTTCTTTAAATGCAAAAAACACTACAAGCTTTGATTCCTATTGTCATATAAAAATTCAGTCATATGTAGTGATGACACTGGTGGACAAAGGAAGGGCAGCAGGTGTCATCTATCTGGACTTGTGCAAGGCCTTTGACATAGTTCAACACCACATTGTTATCTCTAATGAGATACAAATTTGAAGGCTGCATTGTTTGTTGGATAAAGAATTGGCTGGATGGACGTAGCCAGAAGGTTGTTGTCAACGGCTCTACGTCCAGGTGGAGATAGATTACAAGCTGTGCCCCCAGGAACCCATCATGGGATCAGTGCTCTTCTGCATCTTTATCAACATAGACAGTGGAACTGAGTGTACCCTCAGCAAGTTTGCTGATGGTGGTAAGATGAGTGGAGCAGCTGACAGAACAGAGGGGAGAGATGCCATCCAGAGGGAGCTGAACATGTTCAAAAAGTGGGCAGATGAAAATCTAATGAGGTTTAACAAAGCCAAGTGCAAAGTGTTGCACTTGGATCAAAGCAGCCCTGGAAATTAGTACAGACTAGGAGAAGAATTCGTTGAATTCATTCAGCCCTGAAGAAAAGGGCTATGAAGTCCTGATGGACAAAAAGCTGGACGTGACCCAACAGTGCTCTTGCAGTCTGGAAGGCCAACGGTATCCTGGGCTGCATCAAAAGAGGGGTGGCAGCAGAGAGAGGGAGGTGACTTTCACTCTCTACTCTGCCCTTGTGAGGCCTCATCTGGTGTACTGTATCTAGGCCTGGGGACCCTGGTACAGGAAGAACGCAGAGCTCTTGGAGCAAGTCTAGAGGAGGCCATGAAGATGATCAATGGGCTGGAGCACTTCTATAAAAATAGGTTGAGGGGGCTGGCTTTGTTCAGCCTGGAGAAGAAAAGGTTCTGGGGACATCTTGTTGTGGCATTCCAATACCTGAAGGGAGCTTACAAGCATTAGGAGGACCGACTTTTTTAACATGGTCTGATAGTGACATGACAAGGGGTGACGGCTTTTAACTAAAAGAGGAGAAATCTAGGTTAGATGTTAGGAAGAATTTTTTTATTCAGAGGGTGGTGATGTGCTGGACTAGGTTGCCCAGAAAGGTTGTGGATGCCCCATCCCTGGAGGTGTTCAAAGCCAAGTCAGATGGGCCCTTGGGCAGCCTGGTCTAGTGGCTGGCAACCCTGCCCTTGTCAGGAGACTTGGATCAAGGTGATCTTTAAGGTACCCTCCAACCTAAACCATTCTCTGATACTATGCTATTGCTGTCCTCTCTGTATAAAGGTATATTTTTCTATTGGGATTTTGTCTTATCATCACCCACTGACAACGAAGGGAGAGCAATAAAATACAGTCTTCCCACAGTAAAAACAAAGTAAAGTGTAGAGACTGTTCTGAGAGAAACTTTACTCCTGGAATATGTTATCCTTAAATCCTGACATGGGGAAATGGCTGGTTGTTGAGACCACTTTTGTTACTGACATAACAACAAAATACATGAGATATCTGATAATCAAAACCAGAAGATAATATGCAAGTTGCAGAAAAGCATAGGAAATACCTTTGAACTACACAGAGCCAAAAAATCTGAAGGGAACAAATGGCATAACCATTCTATGAGGACAGTGCAAATCTGCAAAATCTTCCCGGAGTATGACAGAGTTCACTTTAACACACTGCATGCAACCCAAATGGTTTTGGACATTTGTTATATCATTAGAATCAGAAAATATACTTATGTAACTTTTTTTTGTGGTATGTATAGGAAGCTATGTTGGTCCTTTAAAAAAAAAAATGTTATTGGATCTGAGCATATACAACAAACCTAACACCATTCATATGCATAATTTTCAGCTGTTTGTTTTATAGTTTGGGTTATTTTGTTGCTCAGATGACATCAGACGTGCAATAGTTCCAGCACTTCTGATATGAAAGACAACTGCCTGACAAACGTATATTAACTCTAAAGTTGAATTTCAAAAGAAGAGGCTGGATACTATTTAATAAGGTCAGTACAGCTGAATTAGTTGCATCTGTAGAACAGTGACTTACAAGAAAAAGACAGGAGAACAATCAACAGAAATCTCCCATTAGTGACATTCTAGTGCTCAGCTATTACGATAACGAGCACTTTACTAAGTAGGTTTGATACATTCTGAAACCACTAAAGTGAGCCATCTAACAGGTGTTTTCCAATTATGGAAAAAAATCTTCACTGATTTTTTTGAACGTTCATGGCAGAATTTATCATAGAAATCATTTGGCTCCAGCACAAAAAAAATTATTATTTTGGTCATAGCATCCCTTCATGATTAGTTGTGACAAAATAAACCTTCCCTCTTCTCATGCAGCACACGGAACAAAGTATTAACAATTCATGTCACTGTGTATTGATTTCATTATAAAAGGTCTGTAGTTTCAGAGATTACAATTATAAGCCCTACCATAATAACCCAGATTGTTCTACACTGGATTTCTGAGTTTCAAAGGCTTTCCAAATGGGACAAAAAATATTGTATTTACAGAAAATAAGGAAATTAGGTATCATTTATTCTTCTTACTCTTATTTTAATAGTTTGTATTTAAAGAAACTTCCAGCAGACATGTAAAGGGAGATGATCATTTTCCTCTAATCTGAACCAATGAGATCATACTTGGAGTTCTGGACTCCCAGTACATGAGAAACATGGAAAAACTGAAGTCCAGCAAAGGGATACTAGGGTGATTAAGGGACTGTATTATGCATTGTGTGAGAAAATGCTGACAGAGCTGAAACTGCTCAGCCTGAAGAAGAGAAAGCACAGACAGGATTTTATCAATGTGCATAAATAACTTAAAGGAGGAGTAAAGAAGATAGACCCAGACTCTTCTCAGTGGTTTTCAGTGAACCAACAAGAGGCAATGGGTACAAACAGAAATATGGGAAATTCTACTGAAACAGAAGAAAAAGAATATTTTGCTCTTGAGTATTCCATCTGGAACAGGTTACTCAAAAGCATTATGGAGTCTCCTTTATTGAAGACACTGAAAGCCTGACTGGGCACTTCCATGAGCCATCTGCTCTAGCAGATACTACTTCGAGCAATGGAGTTGGTCTGAATCAATTCCGGAGGACCCTTCTAATCTCAGCAATTCAGTGATTCTGTGAATCTGTGATAATGAATATCTGCCTCGCAATTCTATTTCTGAACTACTTCTGAAACGAGCTGGCTGGCTGCAATTCTGGAGTAAAGAAAGACCTATAGCTAGGTTTATTAGCACTTGCTATTTTCTTGTAGCCACGGCTATCCTGACCAATAGAGCAGCCTGGACTCTCTTGAACAACCCAGCAATTTGCAGCAGTGACAGTGAACAAATCACAGAAAATAATTGCTTTGGAAGAAACATTTGTGTTGCCATTGAGGGAGAGCTAGCAGAGGAATAGCAATGACCTGCAGTAGAAAGGGGACTGGATCTATGCTTCATTTTTGCAGCATAACAAGTTCCTCTTGTGTATGACAAATGTCCCCTTAACTGAGTAGTTCCAGTATATGAGGAAATAAGTAGATGGAAAGGGGTGGAGAAGAAACTCCTTCTCCAGGCTTAGACTGCATTATCTTCACAGAAATGAGGAAAATGCAATAAATTTCAGGTGGCTGCAGCTAGAAACAATGGTGTACCAATAACAGAAAGCTGAAAAAAACTCCTAAGATCACAGTAAATTAAAGGCGTAATTTTCATTAGACTAATTTCCAGAAATGTACTCTCAGAATTACTCATATAAAAACAACCATAGAAGTTGGCAAGGTGTTGGGTACAGAAAAGTCTACCCAATTGTTCTGTGCTCTGTCATGGATCACCATTTTTAATGGTTCTGGATGAGGCATACTGCAGGCTGCCTGTATTCTTGCTTGTCAGAAAATCAAGTTTTCTGATGCAAAAAATGGGGGACTTCAGTTCCATAGAGTTTCATGAGGTCGATTTTCTATCCAATTCAGAAAACAAACAAGTGTAAGTGGTTTTTACCTATCCAGACAGTACATTCATGTTTGCTCTTTTCTCTAAAATTATGCAAGTTATAAAGCCCTTACATACAGCAGCAACACTACAATGTAGATTTTCCTTTTCCTTGCTCCCCCAAAATGTTGATAGCATGGGAAACTTTTGCTCTGAACACTAAACAAAAGAACACTGGTTTCAGACACTGTCCCATTGACCTCCTGCTTCTCTTATGAGACTGAATACCTTGCAGAAAGGAGCCTGGATGACAGCATGGGCTTGCAAATGATATTATGATACAGTTAATAGGAATAGTGCAGTTTTTAGTATAGAATGTATCTCTGTCTTCTTCAGTATCATTTCTTCCCCTTTTAAACATAGGTAGAGCTTGACATGGAAACATGGCACATGATTTATTCTCATCTAGAAATGCTTTTTACAATACAATGACACTATAATTAATTGTGCTGTTCAAATTCGAAAAGATTTACAACCTAAAGCAACACACCTGAATTAATCCTCATTCATTTGTATGTAGTCCCATAGTCTCATAAATGTTCAAGAAAAAACATGGAATGAAAAAGTGGCTTCTGACCCCAAAATCTTTCAGTCTAAAATGAAAGAAAGCAGATATATATTCAAGTAGACCGAGGGACAAGGAAAGAACAAAAAAACACTTTTGATAAAAATGTTCTGAAGTTCAGCACACAAGCAGCTCATCTGTGTAAACTGTTGTACAAAGACTGTAATAGAAAGTTTATGGATAATGTCTGTGCTTTACAAGGACCTCTCGCACTCAGGAGAGCACCCCAGGAAGCCGATGTACAAAAAGTCTGGAAAATACAATCAGAAGAGGAATAACAGGTAAAGATGGACCAAACTTACTGCATTCATTTGTCTTTCTTGGCTACTCAGCTCTTGGTTTACTAACCTCAGCTTTCTCAGCAAACCCAGATGAGACCAAATTTGGAACAGAAAAATGAAATCATCATTTTCCTATTTCGTTTTGTACCTTGGGACTTGTGAGTTATCCTCCCTTCTGCTTTTCTGAGTCCAAATTTTATAAGCTTGAGGCTGGAGGAAATAGGAGAATAGTTTCTACTGTTATTTCCTGGAGATAAAAACTCATGCCAAAAACATGAGAGATGTGAAAACAGTGAACTTTAGATGCTGATTAATGATCCCAAGCACAGAGCAGATTAGATATTTTGGACTAGACCACTGAGTTTCCTATTAAATCATTTTTAAGGCAGATTGTTTGATGCAGTGTCAAAGCACAATGCCCTTCCCTTATCTTGCTGAGCAAGGCATCCCTTTTTATATGAGAGACAGCTGAGATGGAAGTAATCCTCTTAAAATGGTACATCTGGGGCTGGATTCCACAATATACCTCTGAGGAGACCGCAACAACAGGTACACAAAAAGTCTTTCCATTCTTGCTGAGTTCAACAGAATCTCTTGGAGCTGCTAGAAGATACACTCTCACAACTTCTGTGCAAAGCACATTCCCTTAAAGGCTTCATTGGATAGATGGTACCTCAATTTCTTAAAAAGTTAGTGGAAACTTCACTTGTGGGTTTTTTATAATCAGCGCAAGAGAACTGCAATATGAACTCCAGGCCAAAAACACCATGTGAACTGTAACTCCTTTCAGGCAGTAGAGTGATACTCTGTTGTAATCTTCAATAGTAAGTAAAATGAAATGTGATCACCACTGAAAATACCTGAAAGACTCAAGAAACCCTGCAATATCTTTTCAAGCTTGAGGAGCCTTCACTATGCGCTTTCCTTTAGCAGTTTGTTTCCTTGAAGAACAAAGTTATAAGACAGCAATTTAATGCACTCCACATAATTGCATCCAATATCCCTCTAGGATTACAGGCTATTTTTGTCTTGCTCTGCTTCCTCTATATTTTTACCACTACACATTATTTAGAGTCCCTATTTACATACTTCCATCAGTCCATTGCTCATTAAGCAAGTCAGGAACATGGAGAGCTTTGATCAGCTCTCAAACAACAACAGGAACATTTCTCACTAATATTTTCCCACAGGATTGCCATAACTGCATAGACAACCAGCCACCACACAAACAAGTGAGCAATTAATCACCTTTGCTTTAACAGTCCACAAAATTCAGTCTTCTCTTAATTTTTTGTTAATGCTTATGTTGACAGAGATGTGGTATTATAGAAGTAAAACAAGCAGACAATTTAAGCGTGGTTCTAAATATGTGTATACTGCAATAGATTTTATTTTGTGCATCTTAGAAAATTAGGTTCCTAGTATATATTTCATGCACTTATTATTGAGAGTTTGAAGACAATGTGAACACTGCAGCACAAGGTATATATATGGCAGCCAACTTTAAGGTAGTTTGTTCAGAAGCTCAATGCAAGTTCATCATTCCTCCTTCTCAGACAAAGTTTTCAGCCTAGAGTTTTCTGCATGTTATATCATGATAGAATTAAACAGCTCAAGGCTAATGATAAGAATATTTTTAATTATTTATCGTAAGATAAATAGGATTCTTTAGTGTCTAATAACATAACTGAGCTCACTCTGTGAGGTTTCTGCCGGTGGGATGCCAATTTGACTCTTCTCAGTTATCTGTTTTCCTGAAGCTAGGAGGAATTGCTGAGACCTCTATATCTCTGTTAAGTTTGGAGAAAGTGGCTGTCAGATTCAAACATTATTGAATGTTGATAGAGAATGACAAATTGACAGATACTGGGACAGAGATGATGCTGTCCCGTTAACTTAATTTCCCTTGGAAGTCAAACTTCTGTAGAAGAAAATTCAGAACCATCTACATAGCAGTATTTAACACCCAACTGTTCTAGCCCTTGCTTAATGTGATTTTGCTTCTCAGGCCTAGTTATTAGAAGCAAAATCTCAAAGGAGTGTTTAATGTCCTCATTGCTAAGGAGACAACAGTCTTTTATCCAAGAATCAAAATTCTCATCTGTAACTTTTTTCCTAATGCCTAATTAAAAGCTTATCTTTTAAGTAAATTCATTTAAGCTGTCAATATATTTGTATTCCAGTTATGGATCTGAGGACATTACAATATTAAAATCACACTTAACAAGAAAAATACTGCAGTTCAGTTCTGCAAATGACCATTTTCTTATGAAAAGTTATAGTGAATACTGCAGTATAAAGACAAGCATGTTGAACATATTTCTTGGCTGTTATTGATGGAATACCATCATGGTACTGAAAATGGTAGAAAAATAGTTCACCTGTGTGTTACTTTAAGAGTTCATAGGGCTTGTGTCCACTATAACTTCTTGCATAATACAGCTCAAGTCAGGCCTCATAAAAGATTCAGGCCCCTTGCTATTAGGACAGATGTTCACTCTTCCACATATGACTCCACCTCTGCCTTAGCAAGGATGTCTTAGTGAAGGATCACTTCTTACTGACCTTGGAGATCTTTGAGCTCTCCTGCCAGATTCACAACCCACCCAGGGAATTCCACCAGGGCTGCACACTCAGGCTTCAAGTGCCCAGACTGTCAGTGAGAAGCAAAATCGCATAACTCAGTGTTCAAGCAGGTGAGTTGATGCCTCATCAAGACAAGCCAAAGACACAACACCCTGAGCATTGGGAAGACATACTGCTAGCAAACAGGGAAAGCTAAGAGCAAGGGAAAAAATATCAGCAATTCAAACCTTGCTAGAGATTACACTTCAAAACTGGGGCTGTGAGTAAACACTCCATCTGTTTAGCATCTATATCTTGCCCAGACACCTAAAAATGTCTTTGAAGAACTTAGCTCTTGAGTCTCTCTCATGCTTTTCATGTCATACAGTATGGAATATCCCTTTGGCAAGTTTAGAACAGCTGTCCTAATTCTATTCACTCCCAGCTCCTTGGGTCCTTTGCTGTAATTTGCTTTGGCTCTATACAACACTGCTTAGCAGCAACTGCAAACATCAATGTGTTACCAACAGTACTTTTTTCCAAGAAGCAAAACATAGCATTGTACCACACACTCTGAAGAAAACAGCTGAAACTAAGACAGATCTGGAGATAAAAATTGATATTGGAAGTTCAATCATTAAAAATACGCTCCCTTTCTTTTAAGTGAGTACTTTTGTGTGTATGTCGATTCTTTCCTGCCTTTCTCTTCCCTGATTGTCAGCTGTTGTTCTGATGATCACAGAGTTTAGTTTCACACTGAATGTCCTGGAATATATACATGAGGATCTATGGATCACTTTTCTCCTTTGTGTGTCATGAAAGAGGAAAATCTTTTTTTTTTTCAATTAATAGCAATCTTTGTTGATGCACATTGATGTTGTAATTGAACAAAACAGCATTAGAATAAAAACCAATAATGCATGAACACTATAAAAGCCAGAATTAAAGTAAAAAAGCATGAAGATTGATGACTAAGACACAGTACATATAAGCATTTGTGGTTTTGTCCTCTTGGAGCACTTGCTGCTAAATCCTGCCTGTCAGCAATTCTGTCTCCATGGGTTTTTCTCACCAGTTGGCCTTCTCACCAGGGTTACCCTTGATACATTGTATTTGCTTTTTTTTTTTAGAATGCTTATAAAATACAGTAAAGAGTATTGCATGCTTTTATCCATTTGCTTTGCAAATATAACAATATGCAAAATTATGTTTCTTCCTTGCTTCATTTAGTTCCAGTTGCGGGTGAAGATACTTGCTGCATGGATTTCCATGACAGTGACACAATACGAAAAATCACTACCTCATTTCTTTTTTCTTCTACTAATCTCCCAAATCCACTTTGATGGTGTATACAAAATGCCAAAATTTTGTAAAATATCTCTACCTATCCATATTACTAGGTTAAATTATCCTGGCATACTTCACTCTTAACAAATTTTAATGTGAGAAAAGAGAGCATCTCTGAACCTGCTTTTAAACACCATTTCTATACTAGCAAGGAGGAATCACAACCTTGTGAAACCTAAACATATACAACAAACCTCTTGCATGTTTTCAGAAAGTATTTTTTATTTAGTGGTGACAGTTGATCCTTGATTTCTTATACAATTCCCTCTATGCTAGTTTTTCTAAAGGTCAAGTAGGACATAAAAAAAAATCATAGCCAAATAGGAGTAAGTATATAATTACATTTAGCATGTCATATCAAATATGAAAGGCACTCCGCAATATGCAACAGTAAGGAATATATTTTATACAAAAGCAAAAGATTTTAAAAACTAAATGAGTTTACAACAAAGTTGGATTACCTCCCTTGCTTTTTAAGAAGCTCTTTGCTCCTTTGCTCTCCAAATATGTGGCTAGGATGTATTGTTCCTACTTTTGCAGAATTTCAGGCAAAAGCAGGGAAAATTCTTCACAGTTTATCTTCATAGCACTTAGCAGTACACTCACTAACCCAGCATAAAAGGCAGTAGGGAGAGAATACAAAATAGCAACACTTGAGACAATTAGACTAAAGTTAGAAAATCAAGCTGCTCTTGAAGCATTATGAAAAAAAACAAAGAATGCCCTACTTCTCTGCCAGTCTCAAGCATATGAGAAAAATCGAATATATCCCACTAAAAAAAATACAACTTTCTGTAAAACTCTTCACCACACCTTGAACTTTGAACTAAATGGTCCCATCGGTATTGACAGTCAATGGATATGATATCACACTCTCTCAAAGTAAGATCTCCAACATATGGACTGTTCATCTTCAGCAACATCTGCAAAACGCAGACATACATTCAAACTGTGACTGCTGGGCATGTGACAAGCTTCAGTATCATTAAGTGATTTCTTTGAAGATAAATATTTTTATTGTGCTAAGAGAGAATTAGGTATAGGAAAACAGTATGAATATATAACTGTCATAAAGATCCAGAAAAGAAATGTAATTAAAAATGAGGGGAAGCAATTAAAAGGCCAGGAGTTCCTCAGGAAACACAAGCAAGTTTTTTTGCTACTTATCTAGTCTACAGAAATAATTTAGATCACAAACTAAATCATTATCTTATAATACATCATTCAAATGCCATCATTAACTAGAAAGCAGAAATATGCAGTGCTCTTTTGAAGTTAACATATTGATGACATTTTCCAGATAAGTAAAACACGTACACAACTGAACTGCAAAATGACAAGAACACTGAAACAAGGGCAATGTGGTGATTTCAGTCTTAGTTCAGAGAGGTTTGGGGGACATTAGAATGTTCTGAATACAACTTCTCGAAGGAGTTACTCCAATGTTGATTTCTATCTCCTCATCACACCGACCAGTACAGCTAGAAGAAATCTTTCTTCTGAGATGTAAATCCCACAAAACTCTATACTACTGACTATAGAAATACTTTAAGATGAGAGCTGCTTTATTACGTGAGGTGTACTTCCGGAGCAGTGGCTAGAACCAAGCACCCTCTTTTCCTGTGAAGAAGTTACATCTTGTTACTGGGGGCCTTCAGCACAGAGGAAATGAGCATATTCTAAAAAGACAATGGGGGGAATGTAAAGGCCAGCAATGCAGAAGACAATTATGACCGGCTTCTCATGGGAGGGGAAGCCAGAGCAAGTGTTAGGCATAAAGGCCAGAACACTGTAGAAGAAATGAGTAATCTCTTTTCTAGTATTTGAGGAAAGGAATTCCACCAGGACACAAATCTGCTAATGCTCGTGCAGATCCTTTTCACTAGCATGCAAGTGAAGTTTCATGGTGCTGACCATGTTATACAGCTCAGGAGGGATAATACTTGCTATGTACTTGCTTCTCAGTTTTTGACATTTAGGAAGGATGACTTTAGGTTTTAAAAATAGTGAAGCATCTAAGATTGCTAATACAGAAAACACTTAAAAACCATGACACACTCACAGTATGTAGATCTACAAATGAGTGAGAAATTACTTTAGATTCAGCGCTTTCGGGCACTGGCTCTGCTTTCCAGTTTTTTAAGTGGTGACTCCTTTGAAATGCAAGATTCTGTATCCTCCAAATGATCCTTCAATCTTTTCTGTCTTTTATGCATTCCTCTGAGATACAGCACAATCCAACTAACATAATAAAGTCAGTCAAAAGGCTTGTTGTACACAGATATGACACGAGTTAAGCACAACAAACATCTCTGTCAATCAAAATTCATGTTAAAATGAGAGCTCATGTCAGTGTTGTTACTTCTTCCTGACAGCTGAATGCAGTTTGAAAATTTTACAAGCCTCAGTACATCTACAAAAAGGATAGCTCTTCTACTGATTTCAATCATCTACAGCAGCTAAGACTTTATGTTCAGAACAGAGTAAATTCAAAGTTCAAATATTTGGAACAAAAAATGGAAAATGTGAAACCACTTTAACTTCAGAATGTTTCCTCTTAATCACCTTTGGAGGTTAGATGTAAGAGTCACCAGGAAAAAGGAAAAGATTACATTTTCCTGTATGTGTATATCTGCCTCCCAGTTATAGAAAGATAAAGTGAAAAAAATCTTACTTGTGCTTCAATATGAAAAACGCTAAAAAAATTTCAGTTATTTTGAGAAATTATTTTGCTCTGATATCTTCTTGAAGTGTGAATGTCATTCTGTGTTAAGAACAATAACTGGAAAGCGTAATGGGGAATAAAAGTTTCTGTTCCCCTTAGAAGCTTACTGAAATATACATATGCTCTACTTCTCTCAAAGGATGTGGAGTTTGATCTGAGAATTAGTGCATGGGACTCAAAAAAAAAAAATTATGATAATGTTTCTTTTACCCTTAAACTCAGCATTTATATGTTCATATAAAGAGATTTTACATTATACGGGAGCTCTTCTACCACCCTCTTGTAATGAATTGTCACTACTGGATTGGTTTGAATTATGTATGTTCACATCCACTCCACACAAGTTAGTCTAAATTGAGTTAGAAAAGAAAATGGTATTAAGATACAAGTGCTAGTAATGGTAGCTGGGGAGTTACCTATAGGCCATTTCCCACCACATAGGCTTGCTTTGCTTCAATTAGGCATTTTGGCTTGGGGAGAGGATGAGTTAGGTACAACATGAACATACCTGCTAAACAATATTTTATTCATTTTAGCTCTGCAGTGCAGACAAATGCTAAGGGTATCACAGTGCCCCAGAAATGCACCGTGAAGGAATCTAGAGAGATGACTTCACAGGTAGTGGGAACTGCTGGTGTAACCCCTATTTTTTTCCCTTCTTTCACTAAAAAATATGCTGAAAGGAGAAATTAGCAGTCAGTTCTCTTCTATCCACTAGCAGCGATGCTCTATTTATGCTGCTTTCTTTGTTCCCACATAGACTTCCTGGCATAAAGCTGGCCCTGGGGAAAGGTTTACTGAATGGGAAACTCATGTCAAAGCAAGTGTAATCATTTTAGCAAAAGATAAAAGTGAACTTCATACACTCGTACTGGAGAAAATTTGATGAATTGTTTTGGTAACTTAATGATTTTTCTTGATCTGCTACAAAGCGTGCACTTGTCTGCAGACCCTAACCATGTGTAAACTGGTCTGGACACTAAGTTGATTTGCTCCAGAACCTCTTCTTCAGTTCTGACTTCATTTCAGAAAGGACTGTTTCTAAATTCAGAATTTATGTCCTATAGCTCAGCACATCCCATGCATAATTGCAAGCAACAGAACTGAAAATTCCGCTAACTCTGCATTTATATCTAACACATGTCTAGATCATTTTCTATGCAAGAAATAATTAATCTTCCAGGGAGCTTTTCCATCAATCTAATAGTTGCTTTGAGAATTTAATTCCCCTTACCTCCTTCTAGCAAGTCATTAGAGATTAGAGAGATGAAAGAATAACATTGACAAGAATCTTGCCTTCCACTTCAGCTACAGTAAGCTAGGGCCAGATTTGATCAGCAAAAGTACCCTGAAAGAATTTAGGCATAAAAAGCTGAATTTCGCAGGAAATTTGAAGTTTTTTTGTTAGAAAAGAACATGAATGATTTTTCTTGTGTTTTGAATCAACAAAATGTTATTGTTATGATCATCTGCAGAAAATAGTACCAAATCAATTCCACAAAATTTTATGAGTTAAATTACACAACATAGTAATGAAATGCAAATATCCTTGTTCATTAGGCTCATCCATTTCAATTGTACCTATGGTACACATCTCAGCAGGGACAGTTAATCATACAGCAGCATGCAGAAAATAATATATTAATAAAATAGCCACATTATGCAGCTGAGTGCTTGAATTATGCTCATGAAATTCAACATAGCATATATCATTATTTTTATTAAAACAACAGAATGTTATGTTTACTGAATTTGGAAGAAGAGAGTACCATTTTGGTATATATCATGAGTAACAACTTTAGAACAGTCCAGTATTTCAAACGATACACTACTCTCCTAAAGAAACATCTGCATGAAATTCACAACAACCAAAACTGATCCTTCTGTTATTCACAAGCATATGGCTCAGTCCATGTAGATCTCATAAAAAAACTGAAGCATACAGGAAGATTTGAGACCTGGACAGTAGGGAGGATTGGCAAAACTAAGCCTTCAAATGCAAGCATTCTGCAAACTTATTCACATTTATCCTAGACTGAATGCAGCTTATTTATGAAGGTCACTCAGATAATTTATCCACTACACAATGTTTTCAAGGACCCTAAGTACTAAGCTACTAGTATGCTAGAAAAGAATTTCACAGTAGATGCAGTGGGTAGTGTGTACACAATGACAGAAGGACACTGCTGTTATCTAAGGAAATCCAAAAGCAGTATATCTAACTTTCTGCTCCGATCATTACACTACACAAATCCTTAAGGACACTGCAAAGCCAGTTTTCCATTAGAATTTTGAACATTTAATGTTAACAGACATTTAGTTCTAGAATCAGAGGTTAACATCCTTGAGTCCCTCCTAAAAATACTTGAACAGATGGCATAGCTGAATCACAGAAAAAATCCACTTCAACAAATCTACTCAAGGTGAAATATCATTTATCCTTTACATATAAAGTGTAGCATTTCACACTGTAAATTATGCTACAAAGAGGTAGAATGAAACATATGCAAGAGAGGCAAATTGTGTCTTACAACACACTGTCAGGTGACTGAAATGTTAAGTTTCCCTCTGAAGCAGTAAGCCGTGAGAAATGGTGGCCACTAACATATGAAGAAAAAGCAGCAATTGCATTTATAATACTACCAATGAATTCAGGATTCTTATAGATCAGTGGTGACATCTGAGATTTAAAATGCAAAGGGGTACTGTTAAATCTGTCAGAAGATTCTAGTTCCTTCTGCAGCACTTGTTTGCTTCAAGCCTATGGCTGATAGCTACTTAAAGCCATCATTTGCTAAATGCTTAAGAGAAAGAAGCTGGCAGCATTCCACTTCTCAAAAGGAAACCACCCACTGTTCAAAAACCCATCACAACCAAGAGTCAATCTGCAGACTGAGAGTAAAGATCTCAAGTTAGAAATATTTTCAACTGCATTTTACAGTTCTTATGATAACTGGCCTAGCTATGAAATCACCTGTATTGTTTCTATCTAATGCCTATCCATTGTGCACTGTCCTCTATTTTTGAGAACTGTGTGACTGGAATTTTTGAAGGGGTCTGAAATTTCACTCACAGTGTTTAAGATTTTGCCTCACTGTCTCATGTTTAAAACATCTAATTATGGATAATTATGGATAAACAAAATCAAACTCATTTCACCAGTGAAAAAGTAAATTTTTGTCCCCCGAGCGTAAGGGAGTCAGGAGTAAAACAGGTGCCTACCCCTAACAGGATGGTAGATTTTAGGTTCTTTATCTTGCCAGTGCCTAGAAATACAGCACCAAAATTTGTTGTTTATAAATGCCCCACATAAGGAGAGGTAGAAAGAAGAGTGGTCTCTTATACTCAGCCTATGCTGGGCAAGGTGATTCTCAAGCAGATGTGTTTCAGTTCACTTACTTGTAGGAGAGACTAGGATCTGTGCCTGCCACTTCCCAAAGAATGCTGATAGCCACATATTCTCCACCCATGCTTCTGGATAAAATGATAGTGCTTGCTCTGCCTCATGGCTGAGACAAAAATTTTCTGTGTGCTTCCAGCATCTTCTCTTTATGCCTGAGAGATCAGACCCTCTGGCCTACAGATTGGGGTTTCTGTTAATACCCTATGAAATGTTGCTGAATTCAGTCTATCACTCTAGCCCATGAAGAGTTTACTTTGCATCTAGATGGCTTTCATGTTTCCCCACTAGATACAGATATATACAACTCCTGTACAGGAAGACATGGGTGTATGCAACAAGTAGTGCACATACAGTGCTACTGAGTCCAAGGGAGCTGCCTATCTTCCTGTGGCTTTCAGAGACTTCCTGAACAAGAATCAATATCAGATTGGACATATTTTGTCCCATTTTTAATTAAATAACAGGACAAATCTAGTGTATATGTATAATGCAAGGGAAAATGTTAAAATTATTTCAGAGTTGCTTTTTTTTCCTGCTTCTTTGCTAAGGAAACTTAAAATCACATTTAAAATGGATCTAGATTTTCAATCTTAATAAATGTTGAGATTCACAGTGGTTGTAATACCATTCACATTGCAGTAAATACTGCAGCCATGGTAATATTGTCTTGTTTCTTCACTGACTTATAACTTGGCTGTAAGACTTTGCTCTAGTTTTAAAATTCATGTAAGACTTCTAGTGAGAACCAACTGTTTAAAACAGAAATGTATACATATAAATACCAAAACTACACTGTGATAATTTGCCAGATTCCATTTACAGAATAATTATGTTATTAAGAGACTTTAATTTTTTGAGCATTATGTTTCTCTTGACGACAATTCAAACAGATTAAGAGCCATTAAGTTAAAACTTGAAGTCTAGATTCACTTGAACAAGTTTACTGTGCTTAGTGTTTCCATAACAGAAGAAGATTATTTCATAACTTGTTTGTGCTCAAAGAATCCCTGGCTAGATAGCTTGAACTTTCATGATGGGCAAGAAATCACTTAGGTCACCACTGTGTGGTCAAGCTAATCTTACTGTTGAATGCAGTTATGAATTTAACAACAGATCCACAGATTGAAAAGGGTTGGCCTTTTGCACAGTATTATGTCAGAACAATATTATCCTATGTTCCCTAGGTTTGTTTTAACATTTGCCCATAAAAAGAACAAGTTACAGCTGGGACCACTGCAACCTCCTTCTGTGACTTCCTACACAAAACAACTCATAGTACTTAGGGATGTTTTATATTTGTACTTTCTAGGACCTGCCACACATTTTTCCCAGACTGCTTATTGGATGTATCAGTCAATCCATTATGATCTCCTTTATCATTTCAAAGCATCAAGATAAAATAGAGCCATCACAACAGTAACAGAGATTACTAAAGCAGGATGAGATTAAGCAGCAGTATTCAGAAAAGACCAAACTACAAGGAGGTAGACAAAATTCTTTAGAAAGACAAAATTAATTTTCAATTTAATTATAATAAAATTCTAAAATTTCAGCCTCCATGCCTTTTTTCCCATAAACTCACGTTGTCTGGTAATGGACTATACAGCTGTACCTTTTAGAGGTAACAGTCCCAGACAAGTTGTGGTTTCACTGGTAAATATGAAAAAAAAAAAAAAAAAAAAAAAAAAGCAAATAGCAGAATTTGGTTGATGTTTTTATTTTATTTTTAATCACTTTAAAAGTTTCACATTTCAAACCACCTTTAACATGCTTTTCTGACTTATCAGTTTTTGCAAGCTTCATATATAAGTTTAGTGGTCTAACAACTCTTTAGGCTATAGAGAGAAGGCTGACACCTCTCACCTTACATAGCTGTTCATTTTCTTCTATCAGCTAAAATGCTTGCCTACCTGGCAAGATTGCTAACACTCTAGATTTTAGGCAGCTAGGTTTAATGAGGTGGGTATCCCAACTTCATTTCAAGAAAAGATAGATGTCCAGGTAATGTTTCATGAGGAATAAGCGTAACTAAAAATCAGAAGGTAAAAAATGAACTAAAAATACTTTTGTTGTTGTTGTTGTTCATTAGAAGAAAGCAGATATTGAGGTACATGGAAATTTGCATATGAGGTTAATGTATCAACTCTATGCAGATAAACACATGGCATTGTTCCAAGGAGCAGCAACAATTTTCAGTGGAATACAGCAGCACCTCGAACTGCATTTAGGGTCTCTGCCTTCAAGACACAACAGATTTCGGAGAACAGAAAATAACCACTCCTGACAAAGGTACATTTGTTAAAGTTGTTCACTATATGTCCATATGAAAACAAAGCTGAATGTTTTCTTCCTATCCTCCACAGTTCATAAATCAAATGCAGACAATGAATTTGTTGTCAGCAATTGAAGCCCACAGTTGCAATAAATAAATAAATAGATAGATAGACAGATAGACAGATAGGTAGGTAGGTAGATACATAGATAGATAGACAGACAGAAGGATAGGTATCATGTAACAGATTGTTATTCTTGTTGCTGCAATTCTGTTAAAGCTGTACACTAAAACAACTGCCTATAATGTCAACCAGATTTATCATTCACACAGTTACCTAGTAGTGTCAGAGGCTGCTGCAGTGAGGTGTTCTCATAATGAGAGAGTTGAAACCAAGGTCATCTCTCATCGTTCTCTTACCCAGACTCAACTGAGAAATGTTCTTTCTGCTTCCCTTTTGTCATGTTTTGATGCTTTTGGTGTCAATGCTTCTTTGGGCTTGCTTTCTTTGATCCCTTGTGATGGTGGACATGGTGCTAATATGTCAAAAACTTGTCATTTAATTCCAGTACAAATATTGTTCATTGAATATGGTTGTATTTTGTGTTGTTTTTTTTTTTCCTCGTGACTGTGTCCCTTTGTAACAGCATGTGCAACATGTACCATACTATGATAGATTTGAATTCATATACATATGACCTCCTCTCAGAAATGCAACTTGAAATATGTTACTCCAATTAGACTACCTCTAAGATTTTGCTTGATTACTTTCTCCAAGATTATGGAGGGCAAGCAGTCAGTTAAAACAGAGCAAATAGCATTTGCTATCATAACAGATTATTCTACCTTATTTATTTATTTATTTGTTTTTATGTATTTATATTTCTCCAGAGAGAGAGAAGTTCTAAATATTATTCATGGCTCTACATTTAGTTCATTGTTTTCACTAAGAATGAGCCAGTGCTCCTTTTGAAAAGTATTTCACAAAATCATAGAATCATTTGAGCTGGAAGGGACCCTTAAAGCTCATCTATTCCAACTCCCTGCAGTGAACAGAGACACCTACAGCTAGATCAGATTGCTCACAGCCCCATCCAGCTTGACACTGCCTGTGTCCTGGTCATCCATCACATCTCTGGGCAATCTGTTCCATACCCTTCACTACCCTTGATGTAAAATACTCCTTTTATCCAATCCAAATCTCCGATTATTGTATATGTTTGGTTGAAAGAATTCATATTGCTAGACTAATGTTTTGAAGTTAATAAAATAAGACTAGCTAGTGAGAGGATCCAAAATGTCACAATACTAACTTTTAGGTACCTGGAGCTCCAAGTAAATGGAGAATCCAAAATATATCCTTATGTTTCTAATATAACATGTAAAAGGGAGTCTCCAGCCTGAAGGACTGGGTTTAGAGAAGAGTATTCAGAATAAATCCTTTTTTGTCAGTTGATACATACTGAGATAGTTGCATGTCCAAAATCCTCTCTCTTTCTGTGATCAAATGGAGAAAATTAAGATTTCATTGATTTTATGCTGGCAGCATAAGAGTGGACTATGCATGATCCAGCATAAAACCTGCCAATATCAACTTAACAGCAAAATTCAGCTAGCAGAGTTTTGACTGGATCAATAAATTTCATCATGAGAGCATTGTATTTGCACCCTGCTGCAGGACATCAATAGAAAAAGTTATTCCTCTTCCTTTAGAAAAAGTTGCCAGGGGTAGAAGAGGTAGTAATGCCTTTATCATAGGAAAGTACAAAGTGCTAGAGGAGCCATTCACCTGATAGAAAGACCAAGATTCAGCTGAAAACGGCAGGAAATAGGCTGAGTTATTTTATCACTACACTAACAATGGTAACTGATTAAGCATAGTAGGAATACTATGTAACAGTAATACAGTAACTAAGGGAATTGTATTTACTTTACAATATGGAATAAAGCAGCACAATGGAAAGGAATTAAGTTTTTGTCATCAGGTCACTGCAATGAAAGTTCTGTATCATAAGGTTTACTATGAGACTTTGCGTTTTATGTTGTATTTAATTTTACTTGCTTCATTTAGCAATATGAGATTTGTGGGACTTAGCTCTCTACACAAGACTCTGCTTAACCTTAAGTTAAGCTTGATGCCAAAAAGGCATCAAAATTGAAGAATGGAGCCGTTTGTCTAATAAAGTTCCAAAAACATTTCAGTTTACAAGTGCTTTGTTTAAAAGACCTCAAAGTGAATTTTCTGGATAAGGACTTACTTCATTATTTTCACGGATTATTTTTCATAGAATGGAGGCTGTCGAGTATAAATCATGTCTTTTTCTGCATCTGAATGATACCTCATGTTCTGTGAGCACTACTGTAACTCAGAATTTTTTGCTGACCTTTATATCTCTCTTAGGCTGTATGCAGTGTATTTTAGGGTTATTATATCAAATGTTTCATCATGCTTTTTGTAACTTTTTAGTCAGCATTTGGTACAAAAGATGCTTATTTCTAGCAGTGAAGGAACATGTGAGGGAGGGGTGTTGTATGATTTCCAGTCTTTGTTTTAATAATGGACCATGTTTATCCTCAACTTTGTCTTTTTGGGTAACTATACCAATGACAGCTGAGAACTAATCATTTTTCTTTCCCTTTGCCCTTAGATCCTGATGGAAATGAGACATTTTTATATTCATTCTTTTTGCTATCATCTGGATATATTTATCAGAATATCTAATAGAAACTTCAATGGAGGTCAGAACTAGTGAACACATGAATAACTATAATACACTAGGGAAAAGTAAAATCTGCTTTCGTGAAAGTAAGGTTTGCTTTACAAAATCCTTGGAATTCTCTTCCAAACAGAGTAAAGCTGAAGGCAAAATACAAAATATTACTGAAGGTAAAACCCAAAGTTTTTGTAGGATTTATATCTCAAAGTCAATAGCCAATAAAATGGCCAAAAATAGCCAATTTGTGAAATGATGCAAAAGGCAGGGAAATAAAAGCAGCCTTAAATGTTATACACAATGATGGGCTCTGAGCTCATTGTTCCCACTAAGGAACAAAAGTGGAAATACAGCTCAGAGCTCAGGAGAGGCCTACAAGGCAAGGAAAAGATCAGGATCCACAGGAAAGGAAAAAAAATATAAAATAAAGAATGTGAACATGCTGCTCTATACATTCATATTTCTCCTTCATCTTGAATAATACATGTAATTCTGGGTTAGAGGTTATAGCAGAGCTGGAAAAGTTTCAGAAAAGAGCCAAGGACAATCAAGAATATGGAACAGCATTCTCACCAGAAAACCTAAGTAGGCTAGGACTCTACAGACTGAAAAAGAAACATCTGAGGGGCAAGTGAGAGAATTCTACAAAATCAGAAGCGCTGTGGCGAAGGTGTATAAGGACTGATTGGTGCTCTCCCAAGAAAAGAACTGGTGACATGAAAACTGGAGACTGGCTTCAGCTAAGAGAAAGATCCTCCCTAATAAAGGAGGCTGTTATTCATACAACTAGTGTTTAGGTACAGTTCTGCTTGCCACAAGATGCTGCACAGTGGATATGTTGACAGGCTTTCCAGGAGGCATTAGCAAAGTTCACAGAAGAGCCATCTCCAGAGTAATTAAAAAATAAACAGAAACTGCAGATGTCTCACGAAGTCCTGGAGTGGCAAATGATTGGATGCTAGGAGAATGTTTCTGAGGAGCATATTTTCTTTTCTCTTACATTCCTCTCTAGGCAGTTGCTTTTGGCCACTGAAGAGAGGACACTGGGCTAGACGGATTGACAAGACTGACACTTCATGGCCCTTCTTCCTTTCTTAATTCAGATACAATCAATAAAAAAGGTCTACATCTCTCCCTGTACAATGTCCTCATGCCAGGTTGCCTATCACATATCTTCCTTTCTGCCCTAAAATTACTTGGAAGAATTTAACTACCCTTTCAATCACTATTTTAATGTTGGAATGTATAGGTGACTCCAGTATACAATACTGTGAAAAATACAAAACAAAGAACTTTTAATTTAGGCACAGAGTTATTTTTTTTCCTTCAGTGGTAAGAATGCTTTGGAATGTTACTGTATTTCAGAATAAATTAGATGTACTGTATCTTATGCCTTTTGAATTTTTATATTTAGAATTTCAATAAATATATTTAAAAACTCAAAAGGCATGATAAAACTTTTTAATCTTAACATGAATGGCTGTGGACATACTGTATATATGCCACACTGAAAGATAATACTTAACTCGCAGAAATATATTTCATAAATAATGTCTTTTACAAGTCCAAAATTGTGCTTTCATTCAAGCTGTAAATTCAAGAAAGATTCAATGTCTTGCTGTCAGTGCTATGAATACCATTCAAAATCCTTTCCCTTTGTAAAGATTGTCCAAAGGATGCAATCAGAGACACACTGGCAGAATAGTTTTTAAGTACACTATGACTAGCACAGAAATGCTTTGAAAGTCTGCAAAAGTAGAATATGTTCCTCAGAAAGTTAAAAAGAAAATAAAGATTTTTTAAAAAAAAATCATATTCAGCAGCTTTTGCTGATAGAGAAATACAATTTCTAAATGTCAAATTTTACTCCAATAATTCAAATTTCAGTATGATATTTTAATAACATTAAAAACTATTTTGTGATGGAAAAAGATGTTAAAATAGCAAATGAAAACTGTAAAATTAGATTCTATAATAATTTGCAATGCCAAACAGATCCTTGGAGATTTTCCCCTTGAAATGCCAAAACAGATGCAAAAATTGACACTGAAAATGCATGACAGACTTCAGTCCTGTATCTCATTTTTCTGTGCCAGCCTCAATCCTGAATATGTTAACTAAGAACAATGTTTACTATAACAAATATGTAAAAATATAGCATTGATTATTCCTTCCAGGTCAATGAACATTCTACAGATTGGAAGTGCTGCTTGGTTATAATCGAAGTCGGGTCATCTTGATACTGGCTGACAAACAAACAAGCAAAAAAAGAGTAAATAAGCAGATTAAATCAAACCTGAGAACTTATGAGCTATAAATCATGGTTTTGAAATATGGAATTATGAATTAGAACTAAGCAAACATTGCAAAATGCATACTCAACACGTGAAATATCAAATGAGCTCACTCTGTACTTACTCCGTCATTTTTACATAAATACACTAATGACTATTTCACAGTGATAAATATTGAATTTTAGTTTATTATTGGAGAATATTCACACAATTTTTAAGACCTTGAACAAAGAAAGGCCTTTGCATATAGAAGGATTATAACCTAAAGGTACAAACATTAGGATTCACCTCAGAATTCAGATTTTGAACAGTAGATCTCTGTTGTTTTGCAATTTATTTCTTATTGATAACAGAAAGCAGCATTTCATAAACAATGGTCACAACAGTCATAAGTGTTTGCAATTCAGACAAATATAAAATTGTTTATATTCAGTGGTCACAAGCCTGAGAGAAATAAACCTGCATTTGGAAGTGTCTTCATATTTGAAGTAATTCAGAAGTCATTAATGGAGATGCATTACTCTTAACACAAAAAGCTGTTTTGCTCAGAATGAAACCTCAGCAGAGGTCCACTCATCATTTTTAATGAAAATGACTCAACTTCTCGGCAACCCTTCCCTAATCTTCCCACCTGCTAGTTCTGCACTGTGTTTGCTACATAATATTTTCACTGAAGGCAGCTACTAATGCTACACTGCCCAAGTAATTGAATAATTCACTCAGCAACTGGATTCTCTGCACTTTATGTCTGCCCGGTGTTTTTTGTTTCCAACTGTCTCTCACTCTCAGTTTTCCCTTTTGTTTTCCTTTCTATTTAACTTGTGCTAAATATGATCTTAAGACACAGAAATCTTCTATGTCCAGGACCTCACCTCAGCTATGACAAGCTGAGAAAACAGGCCAATAAACAGAATGGAGGTAGGACTGTTAATAAACAGAATTGCTTTTCCTATCATCAGAGCAGATTTTGACTTCTTGTCAAAATTTTGACTTCATGTAAAACATACATGAGCCTTAATTTTTTTCCCCATCACACACACTTAGGATGTTTTGCCAGTTTTAAATAAAAACAAACTAATTAGCAAGGAATTCACAGAAAATAAAGGAGCCTATTGGTATGTTGACTTGTGAAGGCAGCATTCATCCTCAGATGTCAGGAAAGATGAAAAAGTCTTCGTTGTTACCATTTTAGATACTGCCAGATCCCTTCTAAAACATCTGTTACTGACTCACTCAATTGCTCTACTTTCATATTGTCTATTGCTGGCCAAAGTAGATTATTTTCAATAGATATGCACAGCGTGCAGAATACAGCTTGTGGAAGTTGAAAGACTGCTGTGTGTCACTGACAAACAGACTGCAGTCTTTAGCAGCCTATCAGGACTGATCATTAAAATAAATCAGCTCTGCAGGAGAGTAATGTTCTAACTACAGTCCACTGAAAGGAGCCACAAGTCATTTGATAAGGGATTGGCTTTTGTATCTCTCATCTCCAGTACCATCTAAAGAACTAAGCTGCAGCTAGCTGAGTGTTTTGCAACAGCAAGCACTCCATCAAACTAATGGAATGGGAAATTTCTGGGTAGATTAGCAAGACTCACTGGGTAGGCAATGTAGATATCAGTGTCAAAACTACCCAAGCAAGTCAGCAAAAAGAACTTGTTCCCAAAACGCCACTAATCACACCACAGGGCTCAAACATCTATTCCAATATAACATAGACCATCTTGTACTATTACAATCTAAGATGACTGTGCCTTTTGCATCATCCATTGCTTCATATATGTACTGCATGGACAACATCTCCCTAGTAATTATGCTGCTGTATTGGCTGTGAAACTGTGGGTCTCTTCCACTGATACAGATTTTTATGAACGCAGCATGTTGACTCCTGCTATGAGTAGCAAGGATGCACAGGTAATGGTGGTGACTGTTAAATTACAATGCTTTGCAGCTGAGAATTTGCTCTATCAAACAGTGTTATTGTGCTCTTTGTATCCATTGATATTTCCATGGAAATACTTAGAAGGCATAACTTTCAGAGTGACTTACCTATATTAAAGTTTTATTCGAAAAGAGAATAAAAGAAGGCAGCACAGAAAATTCCATGTACAGCAGTAGGTAGTCATCAAAAATTCTTGTCTTCCACTGCCCACAAAGCACACACATCCCTGAAATATTTCTGCACTAATACACATGCTAGTAATACTAGTAAAACATTGTGTACTTAAGCAGAAGGAACTTCTGAGTTACAGAAAAGTTTTCATGTTTTGTGCATACAAATGTGTTTTGAAGAGAAAGATATAACACAACTGCCAAAAAAATTCCTTGACTAGCCTCAGATCTTTACACCAGAGGTAAATGAAATCACAGATATTTTCTTCTCTAGAATCTGATTATAAGTCCTTTTTTTTTTCCCATTGTTTTTCATGACCAATTTACATCTCCTGACAAACTTAAACTTTACAGCTAGAGAGCTACATCTATTTCTTCTATTTGTTACAGATTTTGCAGCCCATTCCTGTGCAAACACAGATTTAGCCAGCTTTCTTCTCTTATTTCCTGTTCCTAATTAGCCAGTGCTCTAATGCCTCCCCTTCAGAACATGAACACTGGACACTTTTTACAGGAAAAGAGTGCTCTTCTTTCCTATTGCCAGAGCAGTTAATCAACCTCTTCTTGCCTTGGTCAAAGGTGGGCCTTATCTCTACATCTGTATTTTATTGTAAAAAGCCTCTTATATGTTTGCCTCATACTGTGAAGGACATTAGTGCATAAAGTCATTACGTGAAATTATTCTCAATGCCTTTCTTTTAACCTACAGCAATAATTAGGTCCACTTGACATCTGAAACACACAGAACAAAGTAGAAAGGAGTAGAGTGGCTAAAAAATGAGGTTTCTTTTGAACCAAAAAAGTCATGACAATTTCATTAAGTGTGAATGTTATGTATACCTATGCCTGTTGATTCTCTATATTTTTTTTCACACCTCTCTAAACATTGGAAATATAATGTTAAAATAACTATAACAATAAAATAACTACAAGAATTCTACATTTTCCTTTCACAATACTGAACACAGGATATGATTTTGCCTGTGACCTGTGTGCACCTTTCATACACGTTACACATAATGACAGTGGGACCACTTCCAAAGTCCAACTTTATCCTTATTGAAAACAATGGGCAAATTACTTCAACTCTATTCACTGGGCTCAGTATATGAACAAGTTGTGTTGAGGGACATGGTTTAGTGGGAGCTATTGGTAATAGGTGAACGGTTGGACTGGATGATCTTCTAGGTCTTTTCCAACCTTGGTGATTCTATGATTCTGTGATTCTAAGTAAATTTAGTCTTAAACTTTTTCAGGATTAAGGCCAAAGAAAACATCAGTAGATCAAGAAAACCATTATATAAAGGTGATTTTTGAAGGGGAAGCCTTTAAATATCCCCACAAATTCTGAAAATTGTTCCCAGCAGTCATAACTCAGGTACCCAGAAATTCTTTTTAACAGAGTCTAGGTTGTTAACAATTAAGCATCATCTGTCTGTGCCTGAAGGCAACATTCAGTTAATATAGTATGTTCATAGCAATTTTATTTAGCAAAACAAACGAACAAAAAAAAATTGCATGTCTAAATGGAATAATCCTTTCAGCTCATTCACCTGTGTTGTAGGTTCCATACAGATACATTCTATAATAATATCTATCTGCAGGTGCAACAGCAAGGGAGCCAAGTTCCTAAAGATATTATGACCCAAATGTTTCTATCTCCGCTTTTCATCTTTATACCTAGAAATTTCAGACATATCTGAAATATCAAGGCATCCCAAATGTGTTGTCTGTTATCTTTAAAATAAGTAAAACCTACTAGTTTCACACACATTACTGCATATACTGCAACTTCATTTTTTATGTGTTTACCCAGGAGCCCAGGAGAAAGTATATGTAATGATATGAGCAGCATTTAGAGAATAACAGCAGCTTTATGGGGAACCACAGAAAATAAGTACAATCATTGAGCCTTGTACTTTAATTGTCATTGAATATAAAAAAAATCTCCAGTGAGAACTGTCCAGTTTTGGAGCTGAACAGTCCTTAACACTTGTAGACCTCTTTTCTACAATGTCACAAAGATGTCCTCTGTTTCAAAACTTCTAGTTTTCAGAACAAGACCAGTTCACTGTTGTTTCTGGCTTTACAAGTTACAGCTTGGCATCTGCAGAACTGCTTTTCTAGCATTCCCCATCTTGTACCATACAGCTGATTTTTCTCATGTGTAAGTCTTTTCCCCTTCTCTGATTGATTTATATCCTGTCCACCACACACTATTGCTCCAATCAATCAACATTTCACATTGTAATCTTCCCAAGTGCTTGTAGTTTTCTTGCCCTTGCTTGTTTTTGCCTGAAAATTTAATAAGGGCATTCTCTATTCCACTGTCCAAATCCTTAATAAAAGCAACAAATAAAACTGACCTTGAGAAATTTCACTTAACTCATTTCAGTCTGTGAACAAGAGACAGATTCTCTCAGCATGACTTCTTCACTGCTTGCTTTCCCACTCTACACTAGTTCCATAATGTTTCTATAATTTGCTTATGGGAATGCAAGACTATCAAATTCCATTGAAAGTCAAGTTATATGCAATTTTTTTTTTTCTTCCTCCATAAAGTTTGCCCATCATACAAAAAGGGAAAATTAGGTAGCCCACAGTTTATGAGATCTGAACAGTAGAGATGTTCATAACACAAGATGAGTTTTCATTATTAACATTGAAAATGTCACTCACTATGGCTGAATCAAAAGTAGCCTTGAAAATATTCCCAGATAACTAAAATACAACCATTTCCTTAACTTGAAAATATACAGTGCAAGACATGTGAAACATGTGAGGATATGGAACGTGGGACATGCAGGAAAATATCCCATATTTGTTTGCTGCTTGCTCTTTTTTTTATTATTATTTTATCTGTTTTAGATGAAATCACCTTACCTATCTGTGTACATACCTAAATAGAACTTAAGTATCTGGGCAAACTCAGTAATGACAGTAACTCCCATGCAGGAATTTATTTTGGTTTGCTGGGGAAAATCTCTTCAGGAGACAAATGTTATAGCTGCCTTTAGAATTTGAAAGTGTTAGATATAGATAGTAGCAACTACAGTTCTTTCAACACATATGCAATTAACATTTCCTAATAACCATTGGTATTTGAAGTCAAGAGAAGCATATTGGTATATCCATATTTTGCAGCAGACTCACAGAACCATCTTTCAAGCCTCTCAGCTGCTTTTGAATTAACTATTGATAATAATCCTTTCCATGGTCTTTTTATTGGCACCAATACTTGAAGATACTGAGTATAGTCTGAGTCTTTTTCAATTGTCCATGACTATTCCAGATTTTCTGCTACTCCTCATGCTCTTCATACAGAATATTTTCACAGTCTATTTTTGAAATAGCCATCTCTCAAAGCCAGAGAGTCAGTAAAATAGCTTCATTTTCTATCACTTATTTTAACTGCTTTAAGCTTTGTACATCACTCCAAATGAGTTCTACCAGAGCTTCTAACACATCCATTTTCCTGTGAGCATGTGCAACAGGTCTTTTTGTGCAACATTCATGGAATCTCTAGCTTGCTACTGTTCATTTTTCTTAATCCCAAATTGTAAAAACTCATGCTTTTATTTCCTTAGAGTTCATGGAACTGTGCCTCATCTACATCAATCAATATTATAGGCACAGAAATAACCTCTGCAATTTATTGTGGATACAATTTTTGTCACTACTTGTCCTTGAAAAAGAACTGTGTATGAAGAGATAAAAGCATATTTTTTGTGGGTCAGAATACAGAAATAACGATCATCAAGCTTAGAAAAGTCTTGCTATTATTAATCAAAGAATATGAAACATTTTAAATGTTCAACTTCTTGTTTCTAATATTCAAAAGGTTAAAAAAATCCCCATCTTCCCACTTTCAAGAGACACTATAGAGAAGAGCCACAATCCCTAGAAAAAATTCTCTATGAAAAGTAAAAAGCCCTCAAATCAGATCTGTAAAATACTCAGAATTATTAGACCTTTCTTCCTAGTAACTGTTACAGTTTTCATATGCACAAAGTTCTTAGCATGCCACACAGTGCACTGTCATCCTCACTGTGAGGTGCAAACACTTCATGACATATTGCAGTGGGATGACCATTTTAATTACACATTTAATAACCTTCTGGCCACTACAGTAAATGACAATAAACACTTTCCCATCTGCCAGGCTTTTTTTCTTTGGTTGGTTGGGTTTTTTTGAGGAGAAGAAAAAGTAAGCATTTTGTTCCTTTCCCAGTCTTAACTCCTTCCCAAAGCACACCTGCTAATCATCATGTCTTCTTATCTCCTGCCAAGCTAAAGAACAGAATAATTCCTGTCACTGAATAGGAAAAAAAAAGAATAATAACTGAATAACACTGTTATTAGTGACAAGATAGAACTTCTAAAATCATGGATAATGGATGAGAGGTAAAAGGAGCACTCACTGGACCAAATACATTTGTTTTGATTCTTTCTTCTAGGTGATTTGATATTCAGATTTACTTTCCAGTTGGGTATGAGTAATAATAAGTAAAAGAAGGGAAAATTAGGTTAGATGTTAGGAAGAGATTATTTGCTCGGAGGGTAGTGAGGCAGCTGAACAGACAGCTGAACAGACAGCTCAGAGAAGCTTTCTGGACACCTGGAGGTGTTCAAGGTCAGAATAGATGGAACCCTGGGCAGCCTAGGGTTGATCTGCTGGGTGGCAACCATTGCTCATGGTAAGGGGGTTGGAGTTCTTTGGATGATCTTTAAGGTCCCTTCCAACCTAAGCTATTCTATGATTCTATAATCCACTTCAAACTTTAGTTCCAAGTACATAAAACACAATTACTTTGCCTCCAAAGCAGGGATTTTTCTGCAGTTGCTGTTTTCTGCAGTGTTTAAGTTCTAATAGGCAAGACTGCAATTATCAGTCGATAGAGGTCAAAAATTTGTTGACTTTGACTGTAACCATCTAGTTGCAAAGTGATCGTTTCCACAGAATTCTCTGCTTTTTAACTGCTTTTCAAGGATTGTGGAATTTGCTGCTCTTACATTCTGCCAGGAAAGCATCATGACAGGTTCATCAAGTTAAATCAACAGTGTTTACTCTATCTCTACTGCTATACCCTAAAAATTGATATTGCTAAATGCTTAAGGAGAGTAACATGACTCATTCATTACTCAGACTAAGAATTAAAAAAAAAAAAAAATTAAAATTTTATTCTCAAAAATAAAGACTCTCTTTTAAATACAATTATTTCTAGTCCTGGAGTTATGACTATTTTGGATTTCTGACACAGAAGTAGATACTTATGGAACAAAGCTTTTCTGAAAAGATATGGGACGAAGTACGATATTGATTTTTTGTAAGTGAAATTACTTTATCTTCTCTTTCTGTGAACATTTCTGAACTAGATTCTGAGGTTACATAGGAACTCTGTATCTATCCAAGTCCATAGCAGAAAAATTAATAACCAACATGTTAGATGTCAATCCTGGTGTATGATATTGATCATTTAGACCTTTCCTTCTGAAATCTATACAAGTTGTAACTTGGTGTTGGGTTTTGGGTTTTCATTTGATTTTCCTTGCCTCATCTTTTAGATAAACAAAACACTAAAAATTAATTCAGGAAAACCAAGTATGATTTGTCTGTAAAGTAAAAATTTAAGAAAACCATATTACCTCCCATTGGCAAGAGCAGCTTTCACCAAACTCAACACAAAATTGTGACAATAAAATAGCTGTGACACAAAACATCAAAGTATAAAAGAATTATATAATCATCTGCACAAAAGATAGGACATAGAACTTTTCCACACAGGAAATGCAGTAAGATTTTGTCCAAAATATCACAACCTAATGGTATGTCAACTGGAAAGATTTTGAAATAATTTCATGAGGTCACTTGAGTCTTCTTGTTAATGACAGTTTCAGACTATAGGAATTCCAGGACTACAGGAAATTATTTTATTTTTCTCTCTTTTGGAGATGTGATAAATCTCTGTATAAGGTTCAAATCTGAGCATTCAGTATTAAAAAAGTAATAATAATAACTAAACAGTTCTATTATGCTACTATGCTATACTAAAGGTACCTACTTTATTTTTGAGTATGATCATACATTCTTACCCTGCAGTAAGCACTCACTTTTTCAGCAAAACTTTAGTATGTTTAACAAAAAATTACATTTTAGTGTGTGTTTAATTATGAACACATTCTTAATGAATTTTAAGTTGCAAAAGTTATTAGGTGCAAGAGAATTAAAACACATAGTTGTTCAGGACTATTACTATCTCATAGTCACATGAAGCAAAGAGAATTTTTTCTCCATAGTCAGGAATTTATGCTGAAATTGCAACATTGGAAATTCATGAAAAATAACTGATTTGCTAATTGAAGAGATGATCAAGCATTAAATTATTAAATTTTCCACAGAAAATGAATGATATTTTTAGCACCGAAGGCAGTGCAAAAATCATTAATAATGCCAACACAATATTCTGCATTTTTATCAGAACTTCTATCATAAACACAATCAGGAAGACTCAAGCTTCCACCTTCAAGATTTAATACAAGCAAACATCTTCTGTGAACTACTTAGCATGCCAAATTACATGTATGGACATTGCTCCTGATAAGCATTTTTCAAATGCCATCTGATACATTTCTAGGAACTTTAGACACTTGATGTCAAACTGGATGCATCCGCTACGCAAATTCCTGTCATGTTCTTGGAGCAATTCAAACAATTAAGGAAATGCTAGTTTCAAGTATTGAAATAGTTTTCTTTTCAGTACTGTTTTGCATGAATGAAGGTGAGTTACAAGACTGAATAACTACAAAAACAAGCGAGTCCATTCCCTTTTTCCTTTTGAAATGAAGAGCAAGTAACATTACCAAAAAGATTTGAAACAATCTTGGCATTAGAAGTCAGTAGAATATTTGGTTTTAATTTCATTTCTGTCAGAATTCCTCTCCTGAACTAAGATTTAAGTGATTTTTTTAAAAACCTTCAGTGAACACATTAATTTGTGCAGACATCCATCAGTGGGAAGTACTGTGTCACACAACTAAAGAGGAAGACATCATTATAAAATGAATTACCTTGCTGCTATGTGACTACTTAAAACATTACTCTGCAAATACTGGGTCACAGACAAGCACTCCTTCCAAGAAATGCTTTTGGATTTTTTTCTGTGAGAGAAACCCTGCTCCCAACACAAGATCGTTTCTACTTGAAGGTGAATATAAATTCACTGAGGATCTCTATCATATATGCAAAGAATTTCTCTTAGTATTTTGAAAGAATTTTTTAAATTTCAACTCTTGCGTAATTATTTGAAAGGCTTTTTAATGCCATATATACAGAATTAGAAATTCCGTAAGAGCTCTAATCTTTAGAATTGCAGCTACTCAAATATTCTCCCAGGAAATGGCAAGAGTTCAATTCATCTTAAGCTACAGGAAACTCTGCGGAGTAAGTTCTTCATTTATGGCTTTCACAAAAATGCTTTTCTTGCTGTTTATGTAAATTTGTATGTGTACATCTAACAAGAATGCATATAAAAAGAGCAAATGTTGCGTTCATTTTCAAGAGTCTAGAAAATTAATATTTTCTTTCTTGATCAAAGCATTTGAGGTCAAAGCTATGTCATTAAGATACCTGTTCCTTTGTCTGTATAGTGAACACACTGGGAAAAACTAGACAGTCAGATTGTTAGAGCAGGTAGAAGCATGTTATAAATCAGGAATCATATGCTAACACTTCTGACATTCAACAGACAATATTTGCTTGCCATTCATCCAAATATTTCTTTTAAAATAAGATTTGACTTACTTTAAGAAAACTGATGAATTTCCAGAAGGCAATGAAAGGAAGAAGGAACACTTAAAATTTCTGTTGTTTTAGACAGTATTTTATTGTTACAGAGTAAAAAAAAAAACACCTTTTTAAATTCACTAAGAGATTTATATTTGTGTAGATAAATGTAATGGACAGAATAATGTGTAATTTCAAATGAAAATCCTTTAACTTGTATTCAGCCTTCTGAGAAATAATTTCTCCGTTCTGAAGAGTGACAAGGATAGAGCAGGCAATAATGTGAGAAATCATTAATATGTAATTTTATAAGCCAACAAGGAGTGAGTTCCAATTTTGCACAATTGAAATGAATCTCACATAAAAATACAGTTGCTACAAAATTGTTGATTTATTATCATGAAAAGAGATTAATAGACACACTAGAGTATGGAGTATGCTTTTGCTGTGAGAGAGAAACTATGCTCATAGTAATCACTATAATATTCCTAGCTTATGCATAAAAATAACATGAAATTCAGTGAGGTTGAAAAAGTCAGTGATGGATGGACATCAAATAGAGATTATTCTATCTCCTACAGATAAATTGTTTATTCCCTCAAATCAAAACTGTACGAACAGACTACTAATATAACAAAAAACTAAAGATTTTAAAGATTTTAAAGATTTTTCTTTCAGTTCCTGTCCTAAATGCCAAACATTTTGGCCACGTGCATGGTAAGATTGTGTGCATACTCTTCCTAGTATGCATTTGCTAATCTTTCTTTTTGTTTAGATTCAAGTACTGCTCTCAATATGTACTGCAATGTGCCTTCTGTGCTTTTATAAATCAATAGAAAAATTGTTCACAATCCCAAAGCACATACTGAAAATTTGCTCATGCATTCGTCCACCTTAAGCATTGTATGACAAGTTGAACTTAACTTTTTTGTACTTGTGTATGTTTGAGGAAGGTATACATATTCCCAGCCTCATTAAAATGTCTTACTTATAATTACTTATAGGCAAATTCTCATATTTTTTCCTACTTAGAAGAAAAAAGAGATATCTCTAATATCTCCTTTTACTAGCCAAACATCTCTTAGGAAAGAAGGTCAATAAACCACAGTGGCATTTATATGCTAAGCCAAATATGGCACAATGTATTGTTCTCACAATGATTGTTATTAAGCAAAAATTTACAAGTGATAAACACATAGTAGTGTTTTCTTTTTATGATATTGACCTTGAGTTTGTGATAGTAACATGGGGGTCTGTTGTCAAATGTTTGGAGTAATGGTGTTGGCAGCTGAAGTACAATGATTTCAATTTTCATTTTTTCCCCAGACATACAGATGAGGTGAGACTGCTGTAGTGACTCATCATTTTCCACCTGTGCGTTATGAAGCAGAACCTATACAACAGCAAAGAAGAAGACATACCGGGATATCAGAGTGCTAGATTCCCTCAGCGCCAACAGAGAACAAGAAAGAAAGACTGGACTGAACTGGTGCCAAGCAGAAGAGCTTGAAATGGTCTGACACCTCCTTGCAATGAATACTGAATTTGCCAGTGGTGACTAACACTCAAAAACTAGTTGTTTCAGTGATATTCCTAAAGTAAATGACTAAATCCAGCTAATAAAACACAACAGAGTCAACTACAAAGCAAGCCAAAGGCTTAGCCTAGCACTGATCCTGGATTCTAGTGACTGAGGTGCAGGCACTCAATACCCAAGCACTTGCAGGAGTATGTACAGGTCAGCCTAGCCATTGACCACTAACCAGCAAATGTACTAGCTTGCAGGACCACCTCTAGCTTATAGGCAAAAATAAATTACACAATAAGCCACAGTAAAGTGATTCAATTCTAGCCATTGAGCAATTCTAGCCTTTTTGTAGTATCTATCTGCCTAGATATACACCTTGACCATTGTCAGAGGAATTTCCACCCAGTGACACAGAAATAGGTTTGCACTGCTTGCAGCAAAATTACAGGCTGCTCCAGCACCCTGTGAAAAACAAATTGTAGTCTCCAAAGAGTCATCTCCAATGGCAGGATGCCACAATTCAGTCACTGCTTTACTAGAGTCAGAAAACAAGAACTACACTAGATTGTAACATACGCTTTGATGTTTTTCTTTTGCAGGTTTTAAACACTCTCTTTTACCCCTGAGCTGAAGGTTCACAGCATCTCTCATGAGATTCCAGTATGGTATGGATTTCCAAAATGAAGATCAGAGATCAAGTTTTGTATTGTAACTCTTTAATGACATGTACCTAAGGAATGAGTTCATGTGTCAGAATTGCTCCCCTTGTATGCTTTCTTTTGATTGTATTCAGGAGAACTTTACTTGCTGTTTTTCAAAACTGAAAAATTTAGGCAGGGAAATTCATGCATTTCTGATAGCTTTTAACTTGTTAAGGCAGGCTGTAGATGAATGCCCAGTATTTATGCTTACTTTTTAAAATTGCATATAAGACGAAGTGTCACTCATTAATTCAAAAGCAGTCTTGAAACCACACCAGATTCTTCTTTTTCTTTTCCATCTTTTTTTTTTTTTTTCCTTCCTGGAATACAGTTGCCATGTTTAGATGCAATTGGCTCCCTGCACAGATTACTCCGTGTTATCACAGATACCTACATTCTTTAGACAGGCACAAAAAAATTAACACAGCCCTTCATGATTTAGGCAGGGCTGATGTAACCGATTGTTGCTGTGGAATTCCTACATTCTAGTGGTTAAGTCTCTGCAAATGTGATCTTTTATAAATTACTTGTCACTGAAATGTGCTCTGTGTCACTCTTTTAAACAACATTTAATTCCATAGGGAATTTTACCCCCACCATCTGCTGCTGATATAATAGGAACTTCCTACACAACTAAGAGACTATACCCAGACAGAAATAGTGATAAAAGCATTTTCTCACTTTTCTCACAGAAAATCACAGAGACTTTCTGACTACTATTTCATAAAGTAGGTGCCTCTAATGGCTACTAATTTCTGCTACCATATCTCATTAGAAAACCCTGTTAAAACACAGTGTCCATCTGACCAAAATCTGAAAATCTTAACTAAATTCTTCCTCGCTGCAGCAGAAGCCAGAAATGTCAGTGTACTACTGCTTTGCTGACAGGCTTACTGTTGCATCTATAATTTGAAAGGAAAAATTTATTTGGATTCCCCAAAACTGGCATATGTATAGAAAGATGCCCTCATGATTTTGACATTCAATTTGTGAGGGTGCTAAAACAAACTTAGAAAAGTTATGGCTTATGAGATGTGGAGAAATGACATTTTCTTCCATAAGAAAACTAGCAGCAAGTTTTGCACTTTTTCCTGCATCAAACAGAAAGAAAAAAAAATCAAATACATCAAAACATGTTTATCAGTGTTTGACATCTCCAACATACTGCTATTGTTGTCTGTTCTAATAATAGACCAGCATTCTCCGTGTTTCTAAGCTGTACTTCCTCAACAAGAGCATTTTTTTTCCACTTAATTGTCCATAAAATGTTTTCCTACTGTCCTATATGATCTGCTTCTGCATAAAGATAATTTTTAACATATTTCTATACAACAGAAATTGTACTGAAAGTGGCTGGTTGCTCTTATAAGCAAAGCAATGTTACACAATCATAGAAATGCTGAATTGTCTGGGGATCCATCCAGCTCAAATAGACTGTTGAGCATGACAAATACCTGTTAAAATCTGAGACACTAAGTTAATGTCCCATTTACATTACACATTAAGTAGTACAGCTGGTTCCATAAGAAATCTGTATAGGATCGATCTATGCAGAAGCAGCCTGTAGAAAGTGGTATTCTTGTTCCTGCATAGCAACAAAAGACTTCCTTTCTCAGCTGTTTTTGTTTTGCTGTGGCTTTGGGCTGTTCAGCTACCAGAGACTCCTTTAAAAATTTTCTCCAGACACTCATGGTAACTGTGCATCACACTGAGGTGACTCCTTAGTTAGCTTTCCTGAAGTGAATACATGTGCCAAAGCAATTGAATAGGTTGAATGGTAAACTTGGAGTTAAAATTGTTACTAAAAGCACTAGAGAAGGTATGTCTAAGCTTACCAAATAAACCTTTGTGGCCCACACTTTATTAGCACAAATGTTGCTGCTGAGTTCCTTTACTACTTGGACTAATTAGAAAACCCCTTTCAAGTAAGATCAGCAATGCCAAATTTTGGTTTTCTTAAAATTCAACTTGCATATTTGCAGGCTGCAGTAAGTAGCCCTCTAGTTTCAGCTAAATTATATCTCTGCTTTCTGGCTTGATACAAATCTGGCTGAAGGTAATGGAAAGATTTCTACTGGCTTTCATTGGATTTGTTTTCCTTGGTATTTTGGAAGGGAAAAAGGTGGAGCTTCCTTGGCAAAATGTTTCATCCACCTGGCAACATGACTGCAATCTCTCCTCTTTTTCTCCTACACAGCTTGAAAGGAGAAAAGATTCAAAGCACATCCCTCCATATTTTTCAATCTCAGCTAAATGCATATCTTGGCTGTTTTGTATTTGTATTTTGAATCAAAATCACAGACTGGAAAATTGTCTTAAATTTCAGGACATAGTAAATATAGAAGCACACTGAAGAGAAATACTTTTTGCTGACAAAACTCATGAGAAGATAGCTAGTTAATGCTGATGTGAAATAAGAAAAAGTTTTAGATTTCTCATTTTTGCAGGACCTGAAGACCACTTCCTGGTGAGATCTGAAAGTGTTTCTCTTCCTTCCTTTCTTCCCTCTTTTCTTTCTTTCTAGTAATAGTACTAATAATATTTAGCTATTATAAAATTCAGCTGTTAATGGCATTGTATTTTGCAGCACAGAAGAATTAAAAACTTTAATTATTAGAACAGTTCATGTGTGCAAAAATGAAATTCAGCTCTAAAGCTAGTAGATATATTCATAGTCAAAAGGACATGTAATTAAGGAAAAAATCAGAAATACGTTCCAATTGTGCATTTTACTGAAATGTTGGTGATATATAGGTTGCAAAAATTGCACAGAATTTAGTCTAATTCAGACAGGATAGGGTGAATAAATTATCCTGCTAACATCTGTAATAATATATGCAAATGCTACACATAATCTGCAAAATGACCATCTTTGCAGGTTGCAATCGAAGGAGGGATTTGATTATTTTTGTTACATTGGTTTAAACATTTCTAGACAGTAAGCTGCAGTTCAAGGAAGAATTTTCATTTAAAATGAATTTCCTTACATCTCTGCTCCTGTGCTATTCATTGCTTTGATCTTTTGGAATTTGCTGGCTCCGATGGAATACATTTTAATATAAATTGTAAAAAATGGAAGTACAAACCTGCTTCTGATCTTTCTGTTACATTTTTTAAAATGCATTTTAAGTATTATCACCAAGAAATGGTGAAATAGAATAATAATCCAGTGCAAATCCTCAGTGCAATGTTTAGGTTAAAAAATACAAGTGTAGACTAATTCAACAGACCCTATCTGATACTGTAGTCCGATGTGTTATCAGAAATACTCTTTAATATGAAATGCATTACATTTTCTGTATTACTAGAAAGTAGATTGCATGTGTACAGAACAGGTTACACCATTATTTTGGAGACATCGATGTGCTTTTCAAGAATGATTTTGGTAGTACATCATTTGGCACTGTATCTTTTATCTTTTAATCTATTGCTGTATCTTGCAGAAGCTTTGAAGCAGTTTGGTAAAAGCACATGCACTACCATTTTAACAGTTTAAAAATATTATCAAAGGTAGAGGTAACAGAACTATGAAGGTCTGTGGTGAAGTGAATTTCTCAGCAAGCACAAAAAGAGGGAAAACAATTTCACAGTGCAACTATAAGACTGCTTGAGTCGTAAGAGAACTTTAAGAAGTAGGAGCCATTCCTATTCTTTTAATTATGATTCTATTAATTCCTAATAGAATCATAAGTAAAAGTGGGCCACAAATTTTCCCCAGCGTGTTTACACTGATGCAGAAGCATCCCAACTGAAGTACAGGGGTAAGGTTCAGTATTGCTTTAAACATCCCATTTCTCTGCACTGCTGTCTATCCTGCTTATAAATATGGAGCCTGTATCACAAATTGATCTCTAAGCTGAAGGTGAAGCATTATTTTATGTTTATTTTGGAACACAATATTGAATGAAAAAATAAATTGGTCAGCAATCTAAGGCTACAATAGCTAACATCATGCCCTTCAAACACATAAGGTTGTTTATTTTCTTACATTTCTCCACTCTGTGCAATTTCTTCTCCCTTCCACCCCCAACCCAATAAGCCTTCCAGTTTATTTAAATCCTGGGAAATCAAGAAATCAAAATTTGTTCTAAAGTCTTTTTACAACATAGACCTCAGAAAGAATGTATCAGGGAGGGGCACTTCAAATTTAGAAACAAAAAACAGATTTAGGCAATTTGTTTTTGCCAGTTTGCATGAGATCTTCTCAAACAACTGCCTCCGTAATCAAAACTAAAACAAGAAATAGAAGAAAAATCACAGCGCTCTGAATTTCCCTCCTCCACCCACAAAAGCCAGCAGTTTCCCAAAGCACAATCACTAGAGCCTGGCCTACAGCATGTACACAAAAAGTCTGTTCTCTCCTTGTAGGAACGAGTACCCTGAAGACTAAAATTTTTTGTCATAGCATGGTAGCTTCTAGGGTACAATTACAAAACAGGAATAAGATCAACTATGCATATCTCCTTTATCCACCATTGTCCTCTTTGTTTTATTGAACATTGAATACATTTCCTGGTATACAATCTTGGCATTGTTTCTGCAATGCAAGGCAGCACCAGCCAAATATATATTTTTTCTAATTCCACCATTTCCCCCTAAAAAAGTCTGTTAATACGCTTGAAGATTAAAGTTGTGCCTGCTAATCTGGGATGTCTCAAAAAATTCTCTGAGGTACTGTTTCATCAGTAAAAGAAATAGTACACATTTTAGATGCACTATAAAATATTTATGCATAGTTCTTCGTTATTTTTATTCCATATTAATGTCTGGCTGGCACCTTCTGAAAGAAAAATGAACCCTACAAGATAAAAGTAAATCTAAATTAAAAACAATAATTGAATCAAACTGTGGCCAAATTGCAGGAAGCAGTATAAATCCACACTAGAAAATTGGCATCAAAATTTCTTAGGACTCAGAATACTCATCAACTGCCAATTAGAGGCCAGATAAAATCCCATGGGCATCAGTGGTATAGCATTCCATCACATAAAATTAATCTTGCAGGCGTGAAATGAAACAGACATTTCTACAAGAGCAGAAGACTCAAACCACTGCAGTAATTATGCCAGAGCTGAACAATCAAAGGCAGATTCACGAACACTTTTGCAATTAAGTTGAGTACTGTAAACTCCCAAGGTCACATGCACAGTTTTGGCAGGTTTTTGGACTGCCTCAAGTTTATTCACAAAAACAGTGATCAGTCTAAAAAGAGCCATAAATGTTAATGCCAATTAATTATTTGGCCCAAATTTGTACTAGATGTGCACTATGTTTTTTATTTTTAATTCTTAAGATATCAGCCTGGAGCAAAAGCATTTTAGGACTCAGCCACACTATTCACATAAACAATCATATAATCATAACACATAACCATAGAACAGTTAGGGTTGGAAGGGACTTCCAAGATCATCTAGTTCCAACCTCCTTGCTACAGGCCACTAGACCAGGCTGATCAAAGCCCCATCCAGTCTGGTCTTGAATGCCTCCCTAGTGGGGGTATCCACAACCTCTCTGGGCAATCTATTCCAGTGTCTCACCACCCTCACAGTAAAGAATTTCTCCCTAATATCTAGTCTAAATCTACTCTCTTACCTTCCTTAACCTCTTAGTGACAGTATGATGGTGTGTCATGAGCATCATTTAGTTCCAGACATCTCTGTGAGATTAATTTTTGATAGAATAATTTACAACTTCTCTTTGCAAAAGCCATATTTCTATTTTTGCTTTTCTTCAGATGGAAATAAAGAATGTTAGGTCATACAAAAATGAAACAACTCAAACACACTATTTCTTCCACCTCCTTCTTTTTTTCTTTAGTCACCAATATTCTGCTCCAGCATCTGCTTTGACATTCTTAGTCCGTGGCTCAGCATACAGTTTTGAGTGCTCAGCATTTCACAATTTCAGCACTGTGATTACAAGAAGTATATTTAGCTTTGTGAATCATGCATGTGGAATGATATACCAACCAAGATGTTTTATTCTTGGAAAGGAACCTCTAAAATTAAGACTTATCCAAATTGCTGGATGGAGATTCACTTATCCGTTGCTCTATACATACTAATGAAATGTCAATTAGAGTTGCATGGGATTTTGGAAAGCGTAGTGTTTGAGACTGTTGAAGATATAATAGATAAAAACATTGTATTCAGTCATGCACCCTGACTAAATAAAGCTACTTTACAAAAGCATGAAGTGATTATCCTAGCCTAGACAAACTGCAAGTCATAAGGACAGTTCTAAAGGTGTAGGCAGTTGAGCACTCCCAAGTTGCTGTGAGATTGAAGAGGCCACTTTCATACCTCCATATGGTTACTTTCCCACATCAGATTTGCTCACATAAGTGCTAATTTACATTATTCAAAATGAACCAACATTCATATCCTTCTGAAGAAAATCAGTTAAATATACCTCTATGTGAAAGAGCAGAGTTAGAAAAATCACTTAGTCTGGGGGAAAATCATACTGAGTGTCCAAAATTAATAGTTAGTAATTCAGACTTGCTTTTAGTTTTACTTTAATTAAACAGACCTTACAGAGAGAGTTAGATGTGGAAAAAAGTTTAAACATTTTCCTCTTCTCCATTTTTCATTCTCATTTCTTTTTGGTTAGGTTACAGGCATTTCTTATATCATGGCCATGATTTCCTTGCAACATAATTTAATACATTTCTTGTATCTTCTAGGTTTCAGTTTGAATTTGGAAAGTAAACTAGAGAAGCCAGGTGTGAGAATCCTCAGCAACATAGACACAATCATTCTGTCACCATAGTAACCTTGCTTCCACAAATTTGTACAGGGAAATAAACTAATATTCTGTAATGTCAGTAAAGTGTATCTTATTTTGTTTTATTTTCTTATACCCAGTAACAAGCATTTACACTTACAATGTGCTGCACTGGTCTAATTTTCATTAGGTTTTTGGGTAAGGGTCTCATAGTTTGATCATAGTACGTTAAACACTTTTTTCAATACAAATTTTATATTTTAAAACACTCAGTAAATCATAATATCTCATTCATTACAATGTATTACTGCAGTCTTCCAATTATTGTTTTGTAAGAAGTATTCACATTACAGTTTAATTCCTTAGTATAATCAAATATTAATTATTAGAGAGGACTTCTACATCCTATACAATAAATCGCCCTATTTTTTCTGATTCTGCTTCTTTAGGAGCTACTCATTGTCAACAGGGATTGCAGAGTTAGATTTAATTCTAATTTGAAATCTGATCCTATAAAGACATGCATATTCTTAATATTGATTTACCAAATAGGTCTGAACATCCTTGCAGCATGTGGCATAAATTAACAGAAGAAAAGATACTTTTCCTTAAGAAAAAAAAAATAGCAATATGTACAGCGTGCACATAAATCTTCAATAAATTGGATATTTAAAGGAATACAACTTGTTCCATTAAAAATGTCATTTGAAAAAGACAGTACAGACTGGCAAAACAGCACTGTTTAAACAGTATGAAGAAAGATAGCACAGCTTCATATATCTCCAAGTAGTTTCTTCCTGACCGCACAGTCAGACAGATCTAGCTAAAAGTTTCTAATTCAGCCTGAAACTGAAGCACACAAATTATTGTCTCATATAAACTATACTGTTTACAGGACATGGCCTATAATATAATAGCCTAGATATATTTTAGGACTGATTTTGTACCACGTGAAGTTACAACAAAGAAATCATAAACTGACCTGATTTCAGCTGGGACAGTGCAACCAAGTGCAGAAGTCTTTGTCAACAACTGATTATGAAACTTTTGTTGACTTTAACAGTTTGTAGTCAAATCAAATAGAATTTGACTACACAGTCTGACTACCCAAATGTAGCAGAGAACTAGGAGTTTAACCCACAGCCAAAGAGCAACAGATGCCATCACACACAAGATACTTGGTGCTTCAGCTGGAGTATTAGACCATAATTACTTTCAATATCAGTTTCTGTTTCAAAGGTGGCCAAAGAACCTATAAGCATATGGTGCTTAAAATAATTAAAAAATAAGATTAGAATAATCAGGAACAAGACACAGAAGCTGTGTATAGTTTCCTTTCAAAGCCGTGTCCAGGAAGGGGAGGTTTCACTGGCTGATTAATTTGCAGAACATTATTTTTTTTAATATACGTACATTAATATAAATACTGTCAATTTCATGAACTCGTCTCTTCATCTGTTTTCTTGAGCAGCAGCTAAGAAATCAAGCACTTCTACAGTCTATGTTGAAATGCAGACTATAGAATGATAGTCTGCTTTTCATCTACCTGAATAGAATCATAAAATCATAGAATCATAGAATGGCCTGGAAAAGGACCACAATGATCATCTAGTTTCAATCCCCCTTCTATGTGCAGAATCACCAACCACTAGACCAGACTGCCCACAGCCACATCCAGCCTAGACTTGAATGCCTCCAGGGATGGGGCATCCACAACCTCCCTGAGCAAATAGCATTTAGATTCCATCTTCCAATATGTAAAGAATGTCACTGCTCCCTGATGAGTTGTTTGAACCACAGGATGCTGCATGGCTACAAAAACAATTATGTACTACCTCACACAGTGATCCTTCTTGTACTGTTGAATACATCATCGGAGAAAGAAAAACAAACAATATAACAGCAAGTTAGAAAATATTTTTTTTTTCTTTTCTGAAATACAAAAGAAACTATTCAAAATTTCAGGAAGGAAATATTATGCCACAGTAGCCAACAACAGGCTGCTTTGAGATTCAAGTTCATATTCCTGCTTTGCCTGATACAGAGCAAAAAACTACCATTCCAAACATCTCTTGTCCTTGCCCCTTCCTGACTCACAAATTGAAATACATAATTATTCTTCAGTAATTCTGCTTTGTACACTTAAAATCCCCCCATATTCTCCTCTGCTTTGCTGCATCCCCGTGCTTTCATTTTCACTCCATATCAAAATAAAGTCTGTTTGTCCAGCTCACAGTTAATCAGATTTTAACACCAAATACTTGACAGAATCTCCCAGCTAATACATTATAAGCAATAAGAAAAAAAAGTCAAGCATATAATAACCCTGTAGCAAAACAGAAAGTTTCACTAAGGACTTTTTAACACTTTTTAGCATTTACATAAAAATTAAATTTTCTCTTTTGTTTCCTGATAAATGAGGTCTTTGATGTACAGCAGGTAAGTACCTACTGTTATAATTCCAAGAGGGTCTGATCAGAATAATGACAGAAATCCTGTATATTTGTGCCAGATACAGAAGAATATTTCAATGCTATAAAACACATATTTTTATGTAAGGCTCTACTATCTACTCCTGTAGTGTCAACGGTTGTCTGTTAATGAAAAATTACTGCAGCCAAAAGCAGGCTGAAGAAACAATTTATTTCAGGTTGACAGAACCTGTGTATTTACCTACATGTATATTTACTCATATGATAAGCTATCCATTTAGCAAAGCTTGAGTCTTTCACTTTGAGAAGTGCTCTATTTTCTGAAGTACAGACTCTGAGCACCAGTCATTTTGGAATCCTTGTGTTTACATCTTTTGTAAAAGGGAGCACAAACTTTCCTCTCTTATTTTTATTGTTTAGTTTGTTAGCATTGCACTTTGCAGCTTTTGAACACTGAAATGTGAGTTATTTTAAAGCCAGAAGCCATATCAAGGCATGCACACTGTAGTCTTCATGGGTCTGACTGAGCTACAGCTACTTTAAAGTTTAGGATTTTAACAGATTTCTTTCAAACAGTTCAAATCAGTACTCTAAAAACCTGAAAGTATATATTTTTCAACCAATTTTGATGTTCAGATAATGTGATTGTTTTTAGAGGTTAATGAAGGACAGTCTTTGCACATAGCTTATTGAAATTTCAGAAATCCAGAGTATCTAGATGAAGCTTAATTCTTGGTAATCATAGAATTATTCAGATTGGGAATGACCACTAAGATCATCTATTCCAACCATCACTGCCATGCCCACTAAACTAAACTAAACTAAATTCAGCCCTAACACTTGTCTCAGTTTCCATTATGTCTTGGCTGCCTCGAAGAATCTATCCCTTCTTACCATATGATGACTTGCACTGGTTAACCATACTGACGTTACCCTCAACCTCGATGGCCACAAGGCTGTCTTCTCACTATGCACCTGCACCCATGGGAACTCCTTTTAGCGTAGGATGTCACAGTGGCCTCTGCAGTCAGATTGGCTGCTTATCAATCATTGCCCATTCATCTTCAACCTGCCCTGTGAAGTCTGTTTTGTATTCTGAACAATTTGGGTTAATACAGAACAAAAATGTACATAAAAGGTACTTTCATGTCTTTATTTTTTACAATAACATCTCCAGCTAGTTTCTTTTTCCATAGCTTAAGCATTATAAATGAAGAAAAAAATCAAGAAACAATCTTATTGAAAGAACTGTGGGATCACTGCAAGCATATGTCTGCAAGTCTTGCAATAACTAATGAGGTCCTAAAGCAGCAATGCAGGATTCAAACATCACAATAACTGCGTTACTGCATGGAACAGTAATTGTCTCCAGCTTCTTTGCTTTTAGTCATTTGCAGAGCCTGAATGAACATAGGAATAATCCTATACAAATTTTAAAAATACCATTTTGAAATGCTATGCTCCCTTACTCTGCAACAAATGAATTAAATCTGCAATACCTCCTTCACTAAGTAAGGACCATGTCGGCAGTATGAAGAACGTGATTATAATTCTTCGATATTTCAAGCAGAAAAACATAATCTATTCGTTAACTGATCTCAAAGAACTTTAATGATAACTTCCCTCCAGGCAGTAATTCTCCCATAAGACAGTCCTTTACAAGCCTTTTATCTCTGGGCCTAATCTCCCTGATAAGTGTACTTCCTAAGTGACAACAAATCAAGTGCCGGTTGGAAAGTCAAAGAGTTGGGGCTTATACCGCTATTTGAGGTTAGTGAGAAAAAGACTTTTATCTTTTCAATAAAACATCAACTTTGTCTGGATTACATAAAACAAGACAGTATTTCTCTGGCTATTCATTGCATTTGCATTATCATTACAACTATTCTTTTCTTTGAAGTTGTTATGAAAGCCCCTACTCCACAGAACCAAAAGATTACTACGTCATCTGTTAAAGTTACTACTCATTAGAGATGTGGCCCCACTTACAGAAAGTTTTTAAACACATCCTAAGACGCAATTGATATTCCAGTCTTGTTCTTTGGCATTAAGTACAAACCCCATGTGAATACTGCAGTCCTCACAGACAAAATGGTTCAGGCATTTTTTGCTTTGATAATTTGTAGTCATTGTCAGGAAGCTTTGTAGCTACTGTCTTGTGACGAATCATAAAAGTGTAATGAAATTCTTCTGTATGGTGGGCCCCTGGGGGCAGCTTATAAAGCCCTGTATTGTTCAAGAAGGTTTTAACACTTTCTTCTAATGTACAAGAAAATTTCTGAATTTAAAACGTATTGCAGCACTACTAAAAATAATGGGGTGAAATCACACAGATGGAATCTGCTGGCAATAAAAGTCATTGAGACAAACCTTAGTAAGAGGCAATAACAATAACCTGTACATAAATGAGAGCAAAATCTCCATTAAAGTAAATCCAGTATAGCTTCAGTAGAACTCAGAAGTTTCCTCATTTAGTGATGATTTTAGCAGACTTTCCAAATAGGGAATTTCGTATTAGGACAGGAAAGTACATGAAGAGCACTCTAAATGGGAATTAGCACCTTTCTTCTAAGGATCTCTCACCTACATCAGGGTTGCTCTTGTGGATTTAGGCAATGTTGCTGCCATTCTTACTACTTTGAGTGATTAAATATAGGTTGGAATGCAAAGACCAGGTGAATGGAAGCTATAAGACTATATTAAAAGAAAAGCTGTATTTAAGCTAAAGTGTGTTGTCCTTCTAAGGACCACTGCAGCATTTCTTAGTACAGTTACTGGTCGGGATCCTACCAAAAGGCAGAACAAGCATTTCACATGTTAATAAAACAAAGTAAGGGATGATTAAATATACATTAAGCACAGAACAACATTACAATTAGATCTTACTAACACAAAGGACTGGAAGTTCTTTTAAAATACCACTAAGGAGACATTGCTTGATAGTCTGCAGAAACCATTTTATTTAATAAGTTCTATTATTACGGTCACTGGCTCACATACAGGAAAAGCAAATTCACTCCAAAAGGATCAAAGCTGCTGATGCCTTAATGACAGCATAATATTTAGAAGCTTCAACTGCATCCACGCAGAGAATCATTTATCAACTGTCTCTTTTATAACAGCCTAATTCTTTCATGTAAAATCCCTTGTCATTTGTGGTTTGGCTTTCAGGTAAAAAAGGTTTGCAATGTGATAGATACTAAAATGCTTTAACACAAAAGATAACTTAGCTTCAAAAATAACATCATTTCAACTATCTTAACCTTTTAATATATAAAAATGTGAACTTTAAAATATCATTATTTTATTTTAACATTATTTCCCTTTTGCTTTGATTGCATGGTAGTTTGCATAGGGAATACTTCCATTTTAACTGCCTTTAGTAGGGAAATGTCAGTATCTATGCCTTTGGGGTCTAAGAAAAACTTTCATATCTCAAGCTTTTTTTACTGCTCTTTTCCTTTGAAGTAACACATGAGCACAGAAAAGGAGAAAGAAAAATCAAAATATGAGAAGATGTAACATGCTGAAGAGTCTTAAGCCTATTCATTTCCCTTCCAGATATGTTAGACAGATACTAGCTAATAGCTGCTGTTTGAGGCAGTTGTTTCAGCAACTTCTGTGACTCTGTGGTAGCACTGTCTTGCCAAGCAATGCAAATTCTTCTGAAGGTGGAATAAGAGGAACGACAGATGAAGGAGAAGTTGAATATGAAAACTTATTTAAAGAAAACACTACATGCAACTCTTTTTATCCAGATCTGGCTGAGATAATGATGTAATCTGGATAGCATTTGTTGTCTTGATCTGATGAAAATAATGAAAAACTGTGATCAGACTGAATTCCTAAACACATGGGAGACAGCATCTATAGCAGTAAAACTTCTTCTTTCCAGACTCCATTTACTCTGTTGCTGTTACATAACAGCCCTCAGGAAGGAGGAGATGACAGTTTTATCCACTAAAATAAAACAAAACATGCTTGGGGAATAAATTGAAAAACTGAGCATTTTCTTCCCTTGTGCATCTGCACCAGGGCCAGATGATGTTAAAACACAGAAGTTGCACTGAAAGTAATGCCTTCTATTTATTTCCATGGAAACTACAACAGATACAAAAAGTACAGTAACGCTGTTTGATAGAGTAAATTCTCAGCCAAAACATACTATTTTTCAACATAGACACTGCCATTAGCTATGCATTTTCACCAGCAATGAACAAGAGACTGCATGCTGCACTTGCAAAAATCAGCACCAGAAGTGACCCACTGTTTCACATCTGGTGTGACAGTGCTGTTTCTAAGAAAATGTTGCCCTCAATCAGTGAGTCCATCTCTCACTGGCCTGAACAGATGGGATTCAAAAGGTGCCAAATCCAAATTATATGGTGGGTGTAATAGGACAGCCCTACCAAGATTGCCAATGTTCTTCACAGTCTTCAAACTAGTATGTGGCCTGGTGTTACCGTGTGCATGGACATTTGGAATATGGACTGTCTTTGAAATCACTGTTGCCACTGCTGAAACATACCACCCACCACGTCGCTGTCCCAACATCCATTCTGATTCTCTTCTGAACTTGTTAAACTGATTGTGGATATAAAAACAAATAATACAGTACATCAGTAGTGCTATCCCCAAGTTGGAAATACAGAAGTACAACACTACTAAACTGGAATAGAGCAAGATTCAAGGCAGCAGCTTTTGGTTTTTGGAGGGCAAAGATCATTCTTCCGAATAGTTCTCTCTTTTTTTGTTAACAGTGCTGATATATGGTACCCTCTCAATCTTTTAATAGTTATTTGGCTATACAAATCTGACCTTTTTACATTTTAATAACTTGGAAATTGCATTTTTATCTTTAGATTATGTACTATCAGATACTAGTTAAATTCTCCCTGCCAGGCATAACACATAAATGAAAGCGGACACAAATATCTAATTTCAGACCGAGGTCATTATTGCTTCTTCTTACAGGATATCTAACAGATAATCTATTTGATAAACAAATGCTGATAAATCTCTATTATCAGAATTAAATCATCAGCCTTGCTAAAGGTACAATCATGTGGGTTTTTGTAACTCTAGTCTGTGTCTGATATTTAGAAATGAGTCGAAGTATACAGTAAGAACTGCTGAAAGTAGAAGAAATATACAACAGAGTCACAGTTCGTGATTTGCACACCCTGTTCAGCATAGATATGGCAAAGGTCCCAGAACACTGTGTGAGCTTCTCAAGGCACAGGAAGAGAACTAACCATAATGAGGTGAAGAAGTGAAAAATTTTATTCTATGAGCATTTAAATATTCTTGAAGGTCAGATTATATGAAACATTCTTAGTGTGCGTTTGAAGATACAGTAATAATTATGATGAATTTTTAATTGCAGTCATCATTTTGTCTGCTCTTCCTGCTGATCACTACAACTCTATTCTACTACAACATAAGCTTTAGTAACCTGCTTTTTTTCCTAATTTTTATTATTATTACTTTACTTTTCATTTTATAGCATATTTTCCACAAAAGAATTGGGGCTAGTATTTCTCTAGCAGGATTTGAAACAAAAGATCTAGAAGGATGCTAATCAACAATTTGAACATCTTCTGCCCGTGGTTAAAATGGCTTCACTTCTGAATAAGATGGCATATGACAAGAGAAGGTCAAAATTCTGATTCTTTTTGTACATGAATATTGGAGTTTTAGGAGTACATACTATTTGTCTGGATGTTTTATTGAAATGAATGACAAAGTGCATGCTGGCTTCAGCTGGAGTAAAGACAGGCCACCACTCAGCTTTTTCATAAACCCTTCCTTCAAGCATAATACATGGTGTACATCTGTTGAATAATTGTCTGTGCCTTTTATTAGCTTATTGTGCATTCAAAAGTGATCTGAAATAGTAATGTTATGTGAATTTGAAGTCATGAGTTCTCTGAAAGTCAAATTAGATTTATAACCACTGACTGATTTTACTAAAGCCCACAGGCATTACTCATACAGGCAAAGTCTATGACAGGGTATCTGTAGGATCATTTATAACTTCAGGTTTGGGGGATTTCCTTGTGTTTGTTGCTGTTACCTTATTTAACTAGCCAGCAGACAGAAATATTTTGATTTATGAAGATTCCATCATGGATGGAATGGTCTTAGTTTGGAAACATCTTCAGAAAAGAGATTTCTTCCTAGAAACTTTCCAACCAAGAAGCAATGGGCAGAAATTCTAATTTATTTCACTATTCAAAATCAGTAGACGAGCATACTAACTACTCCTCCAAAATGCATATGGAAGGTTCATTGGCCTGCCCCCTTTCTCTCCCAGGGTTTAACCCACAGCCCACTTTTACTGTCATACTCAGCAGTCATGTCAAAATACCTTTGTAATATCATTTGCTGAATAATGTTGTTGAAAATCAATAATACAATAATACAAAATACTTTATTCAGCTCAGTTTTCTGTTTAACTCACATCTCCTTTGGGGAACAGAAGTTTTAATGATTGTAATGTAACATATAGTTAATTTAAAAGTGTAAAATATGCAAAAAAAAATCATAAACAATTTATAAAATAAAGCTGAAGGGTCTCAGTAGATGGAAGGGCTGCCTCAAATGAATTAAAAGCCTTCTGATTATGGCCAGGCTTTCAACTAACAGTAGTGTTGAGGTAAAACTGGTTTCAAGACATCGCGTAAGAAAAATGATAGTATCATTTTCAAAATTTTTTCAATGCAATTATAGATTTCTTATCCAATAATTCATTAGTAAAATCCATACGTACCTAAAACTCCTAAAAATTGGTCTCCTTTGTTCTAATAACTAAACTTCCATAATTTAATCACACTTTCCATGAGGATTTTTTGGAAAACAGATAGGAAAAGCTTTCCCCTAGGCAGTGGAAAACAAATTTCCTAAGCTTGGAAGTGGCATCTCATGTAGTTTGGCATACAAATAAACACAAGATATACAACATTGAAAAAAAAACTTATATTTTTGCTACAACTGAAGTACTTCACAGTGTATTAAAATAAAATCCAGAGCCAGAGGTGCTAACTGTTACCAGACTCATAGCAATGCTATGTGATTATAGCTTCCCTTTGTTTTGTATGCTTCAGTGATTTAAGTGCTGCGCCACAGCATTTGTTTGGAAAAGTTTGCCCCCCTCTTCCCCCCCCCCTCAGAAAAAAAAACAAAACCACCAAAAGCTGTTAAAAGAAATCATTGTAATATGGAATAGAATAATTTTAGCATTCTCAGTCTATGCAAAACCAGACTTATGGCTACATGTAAATAATGTGACAATAATGATGATGAGCATAGTTAGAAATTTCTTGGTTGTGAATTCTTTAACATTCTTCAAGTAATCCAAAATAATTAAGAATCTCTAATTTCCCCAGCTTGATTTTTTTTACATACTTTGTCATCCATTTCCACTGCATTCATGATAATTTCAACTTCCTGAGAAATTATATATTTGAGATGGCTACCAGTTACCATCGGAAGAGAGCAATCAGATAAAATAAGTGCTGCGTATACCTCTGGACTAGTATTTTCAGAAGACTCACCTCCATTCTATGTAACAAAGTATGCCAAAGTATGATCTTCTATGCCCATTCAAGTCTGGACCAAGGAATTTTTAAAATTGGAGGTAGTGAGCAACATTATAAACAAATCCACATAGGTAGCAGAAGCTTCTGCAGCCAGGGCTGGGGTCTTAGAGATGTTGTTTCTATTCTCTTCTCAATGGTGTTATAACTTTAAAGGGTTAAAAATGTGAGAGAATACAAATCTGGTATTCCTGTTGTTAAAACTTAGATGAAAATACTGATTTTTTAAGATATTGAAGGCCAAATTATAAATGAAACGAAGCTACAGCTTTGTCTCTCAAGAAATGACACTGAGAGCATTCAGAAAAACAATTTTCTGCATAATTTCATATGAAGTACTTCAGATGGGAAAATGAAGAAAATCAACTACAAATTACTAGGAAGAAATCTACATGAAGTTTGCTACTGTAGAAGAACAAAAGCCTATTAGCTTCATTCAATACATACAGTTTAGGAAATCAACAGTTAAAAACAGTATCTCTGAAGAAAACACTGCAGGAGAATTTGTGATTGCAGTTATGTTCTACAAACAACAACCTACAGAAGCCCTGATTTAAACAATATCTCTGATAAAGATGATCATTAGGGCTGACAACAGCAGGACTAGGGGAAATGGTTTTAAGTTGAAGGAGGGAAGATTTAGGTTGGATGTTAGGGGGAAGTTCTTTACTAGGAGAGTGGTTAGGCCCTGGAACGGGCTGCCCAGGGAGGTTGTGGATGCCCCGTCCTTGGACGTGTTCAAGGCCAGGTTGGATGGGGTCCTGGGCAACCTGATCTGAATGTGTATGTTTGGTGGCCCTGCTAGGCAGGGGGGTTGGAACTACATGATCCTTAGGGTCCCTTCCAACCCGGGTGATTCTGTGATTCCGTGATTCTGTATGTGATTCTGTGATTACGAAACTGAAACTCTACTGTTTCTTCTTTCAATAGGATAATTTTGGCTAACTAAATAAGTAGCTACAGAAATGCCAGTGTATTGGAATCTACAATAAGCATTCTGGATCAAAGGCTCATGACCTGTAAAGCCAACTTGTAATTCACTCACCCTGTAACAAGCACACTGCTTTGAGACTGATTACCATTTCCTCCCTGCCTCACATGAGGATGCAGCATCCATACAGCTCCTGTGTCCTAGTGAAGGTCAGAGTGTAGTTCTACATTCATCTGAGGGTGTAAACTTACTAGCTTCCTGTTGTTAATACAGTCACTGCCCTGCTCCTCCACCCTATGGCTTCACATCCTTTCTGGAAGATACTTAATCAATCCCAACGATGAACCATGGGAGTACAGGCAAAGACCTCTCAGGATAGGGTTCTTTCCCAGAACCACCCTCCAAGTGGTGGACTATGTCCCAGAACCACCTATGTGGTTGGACTTCTAATCTTCAGAGGCTGCATTTGTGAGCAGGAGCACAAAGCTGTCTGTCTGGTTCAGAAAAGCCTCAGGACATGGCTTACCAGAAGGTCACAGCATCACTGAGGTCAGAAGGAACCTCTAGAGGTTCTCTAATCTGACCCACCTGCTCAAAGAAAGCTGCTCTCCAGGAATGGTGATTCCAGAGCCTCCCTTGGCAATATGTTTGACTACTTGAGAGTAAAAAAAGTTGTTTCTTCTGCTAAAATGAAATCTCCTTCATTTTTTCTCCCTTCGCCTCATTTTGGGTTTTTGTTTTGTTTTTATTTTGTTGCTTTTGTTTGCTTTTGTTGTTGTTGTTTTTTCCTGCATAGCACGGAGGAGATTCTGGCTCTGTTTTCATTGTTTTCTCCCATCAGATAATTATATAGATTGACATGATTTCCTCAGAGCCTTCCCTTCTCTGGACTAAATAACCCCAGTTCTCTCTTAACACTTCAGCCTCCCCTCAAATGTCAGATGCTCGAATCCTTTATTCATTAGGTTGGAAATCAGCAACATGGAAGAAGAGATGCTCGAATCCTTTATTCATTAGGTTGGAAATCAGCAACATGGAAGAAGCTGACCAATTTCTGAACTGAGAGTAAACAGAAAAACGGAAGTAAGGATTCCTACCACCTCCAGCACAGTGTAAGAAACAAACAGCTTTGTTTTGCTTCTAGGGTCTTTAAAATTCAAAGGGGAAATACTTTACTTAGTGTCAGCTTTGAAATCAGCAAACACAGAGAACAACCAAAAGATTAGTTGATTTTTAATTAGCTCTTAAATGAATGAGTCAACCTGACAAGTTAAAAAACTTCAGAGCTAGCAGAGCTCATACCCCAAACTAATAATAATAATGCAGTGCCAGTAATAAAGAGTTGGAAATCAGCAATACAAAAATGAATACAAAGTAAGAGTCAGTGCAGAGAGAATCTTCATGTTTGATGTCAGTGATGGCAATTGAAGGAAGGGTCGATGTACTAACTCTCTAGCTGGAGTAGGGGGGACTTGACCACATCTGTTAAACCACAGAACATCACAACATTTAGAACACAAATATTTTTAATAAAGATTTTAGGATGGAGGATTTGAAAGTTGTTATGCCTCTCTACTTTACAGAGAAAAGCCTAAGATGTAAGAAAAACAGGGACCAAAAAAAGACATTAAAACCTCAAATAACGTATTTACATGATAAGTAGTCATCTTTCTTATCTGCTATTATGAGTGAGAAAACAAGAGGGAGATAGAATTTAAGGAAGACCTTTGAATGTTCTGGTTTAGATGTTGTGTTTATGGCTACATATCTACAATAGGCTTCTGACTAATAGTCAGTACTTGTTTTCAGTTTAATTTGGATTAATGGGTCTGGATTAACAGGTCTGGAGTACAGTAGTAAATTTGTGTAAGTCTTCAGTGTAAAGCCTGTAACTAAAATTTTAAAGTATTTCACAGGCAATGGAATTTTTACTCTGCAGTCTTTACATAACCATAATTTTTCTAAGAGTTTTATCTATTTAAGGACTTGGAGTTGATGTTGACTTGATGTTTCATATCACTCTGCATAAAGATATGCCATGTCCAATTCAGAATTTCTTTGCAATTTCTGTTTAAATTTATACATTCACAAAAATGGATGTAAAATATGACTCTTGGCTTGATAGCACTCAGATAACACTTAGCAAAGTATAAATTACAATAACAGTACAAGGAACCATAAAATCAGAATAACAGCTTTCTGCATTAGTTTTGTAGAGGTATAAATTACAAACACAAACTGCTACTGAATTGAACCAAGCACTAGTGTGTAGAGCCTTAGAATAAGCATTGTTCTGTTCACATTTATGGCAGCTTCTCAGAACCATTTTTGCTCTGAGATAAGCACCTTGAACTAGTTCCACATGTGAATAGGAATGGCCAAATACAACTACATAAAAAAGAAAGGAGATAAATAGCCTATCTAACATTAAGTCCCTTAAAAGGTGGTGCAAGAAGAGAACAGAAATGTGAGATTTTGTAGTACTGAGTGGATGTATTTGCAATCATACAATATTTTTAATATCATACAAAAAGTTAGGAAAGCCTTCAGAAAATATAGACTGTTACTTCTGCAGCTTCAAAACTCCACTTACTATGTTCTGATCAGTTACAATTTCTCCTGTACATGAAAAATGGAAATATTTAGCTAAATGAGTTGCTAAATAAAGCAAGAAATCAAAATACCTATTTAAACACAAAATGAATTTTCAAGGAAAGAGCTAAGAGACAGCTCATGAGCCCAGTAAGTGTCTTCTCTGGCCACATATTATAACCTGCAATGACGCTTTACAAGAGCCTCTTCAGGAGGATGTTTTGAGTGTTGCTAAGCAACATCACTACCCAGCAGCAGGGATGCAGTAGGAAGCATTGCCTGCCTTTATAATTTTTTATCATCTATCTATAAAAGATTTTCTGAAAAATAAAACAGAATATTTCAATATGATTATTTATTTTTTTATTTGTTGCCTGAGGTTTTGCTTGGTCTGTTGTCATTTTGCTTTGGAAGAAATTATCAGATATTTTTTTGGATGCTTTATCTGCCAGACAGCCTCTCACATCTACAATTTGCTTTTAAAATTGTCTTCTGTTGGTCTTTTCTTCATAATGACTTTTAGTACCTCTCCTTGAAATTATGTATTTTACAACAAATTCTCTATTCCACTGAACACTTCCCCATTGTCTGTTTCAGGAGAGAATACAAGGAATGCTGAATAGTAAGTAAATAATTTCAGATGAAACGAATCCTTTTCACTAATGCAACGTTATGTATCCTTAAACTGATCCTTAAATTGTGAGAACTATAAATCACATCAGCATGTGAAGAATCTTTCAGTTTCAAGTAATAAAAAAATAATTGTCAAGCTCCATGATCTATTGTATGCTAGTTATTTTCATGAGTGTGCAAATAAACTTGTTTTGCCTAAATACATAGCTTCCAAGTAAATTCTAACTGCTAAATTAATTTGTGTAAGGAAAGACAGTGTTACAGCTTGGGGCCTTTTTGCTAGATTGGTGTAGAAAGAGAACATAAGAGGCTAAAGTTCAGTCTCAGTCCCAGGAACTCCTGTGTGCAAATAGGTGCCCACACCTTGTGTAACATACAGTGTGGATGTGGACAATTCTGTACAGTGCAGGCTTATTTTAAATGGCACACTAACAAACAGTGTTCTCAGAGTAGAACTCTGGTGCTTTCTGAACACAAGGAACCTACAGTGAGGGCAAGACATCATCAGTACGTGCAAGCTGTAATCTCCTGTACCATACATATATTTGATCTGCAGGTCAGCAGCAGCTGTCAGATGTATTCCCGTGTCAGGAACACCGGCCAGAACAGAGGATGTGGCTCATGCCCATATCCAGTGTCTGTGTTTCTCTTATGAGTTCAATAGCTTCCTGCTTTGACAGCAAGAAGCCTCTCGCCTGTGTTTTTGCCTGGAGACCATTTCGGTCATAAAGAATTGCTGCAATTTATAAAGATTGATCAGAGAGAAAGTATAAATGTGTGAATATATACATACACACAGAAACAGCATTAGCAATCTCTCAGCCCTTTCCTGTAGATCACATTTTGTACTTAATTTTAGATACCCACAGCCAACTATCCATAAATGTGATACTGTATAACAAAAATGTAACTGTACTACTTTTTTAAAATGAGAATGAAGAAGGCTCTTGCAATATAAATTTGTATTGTGAGCGACACCAGCCTAGAAGGCTTATACTCTCAGCTCTTTGATGACTTCAAAGGCAGATGCTCTATGGGTATGCTTGTATTACTTTTCATGACCTCAAATCAAAACATGTGGCTGTGAGTTCTCACACATAACCACGCTGCAAACCGCATCTTATCTCTTTGTTTGTCTTTCTCTCACCTGTCTCTTGGCAAGAGCGAATTCAGGTTGGTCAAGAATCTCACTGCTTTGTGCTCATCTTTGCCTCAGCCTGCCGGAACCATCAGGCTTCAGAAAGAAATGGAGCAGGGTTTGCCCCTACCTCTGTCTGAGATTCAGGATCTGCCAGTGCAGTAACTCTGAGACCTCAGATTGTTTGTTGCTCCCAGATGAAATTAGTGCTACCAAGAATATTTCCACTGTTCTGCAGCTCTGAGATATAAAAATGCCCCTTTTCTCCCTAGTATCAGTGTTCCTGGATAATAACATCAGACCACTTCTCTCTTTGAACACAAAGGCTGCTGTTCAGTTTCTTCCCAGTCTCTTCCCTAGCACTCATCAGTTTTCCTCATTCTTTGACCTCTGTGGTGTACTGGGCTTAACAGCTTCACGTTCCAGCCTTGCGAAAGAGATGGTGTCACTCATGTATTACATGCTTGATAGTATTGTTATTTGCAAACTTCATTTGTGTCTTAAATGACAGTTTTGGCAGCTGAAGAGGCCAGACATACGCTACAAATTTAATTCAATTGTGCTGCCACTGAACTGCACAGTAAGGTAGTGACATGAAAGTCTCTGCTAACCTGAACTCACTCCTTACAACAGACTGAAAAACCCATGCAAACTTGTCCATCTTTTAATCCTTAATTTGGATGAGAATGTTTCAAAAGTCTGTACTTGCAATGAACATCAAAGATTTTTTAGGAATATTCTTTTTGCTTATGTACTTTAGAGCAAAAAGGGTTTTCTGCACATTCTCTTTGCCTTTACTGAAGAGGAACGCAAGGCTAAAGTTCTGGTGTAAAAGAATGTGGGCACTGACATAGCCAGGCACTGTAAGTTTTGCCATAGTGGACACAAATCAAGTAACTAACAGGACAATGCAGTGCTGCTTGTAAGGAGTTAACAGTCATTTAAATTTAGAAGTATGGCAAATGAAGCGATCAAAGATCTGGTCCTTGATATCAATTACACATTGTACATGTGCTTAAGAGTACTTACAACTTGAATAAGATGTGATGTTACAAGAAATTATAACTGAAGCATTCATAGCAGAAGTGGAAAATGATAAATCAGGGTAGAGTAACTACTGTTCAATCCATGCAACCATGTCATATGAGGTTTAAGTTCTGATATGAAAAATAATACAGAAGAATAAATAGAGAACATAAATTTAGCCAATTAAAAAAACATACAGGAAAATATATTACTTCTATGTATCTACAGAGCACATTGCAAATTGTACTGAATGGCCATTATTCATTGTACTGTCAAACGTAAAATAATTGAGCCACATTTAACATTTTTGACTGTGAACATTTCTGTAATATCTGAAGAATGATCCCAGACAGACTACTCTTTTAGCAGCTTGCCATTTACTAGTCTTTGTATGAGTCATTCCTGAGGAGTCAGACTGCCATTGTTGTTAGATTACATGTAACTGCAACCTTTGATTCATGCAGTGAGGAGTTCAGGCTTGAGAAATTCTATACTCTGCATACCAGCACTCAGAGCCTGAGCAGAAATTGTTTTGCTACACTGGACAAGCAACGTTAACGGATGCATTAGTTCCATGTTCCCAAATGCTATGGCAACACAGTGCTGACATTAAAGAAACACTTGGCTGAGCAAAAGGGTTTGCCACAGAATTAAAATGTTGAAATAACAGTAAGTTGGTAGAAATTTTGTCAGCTATCACTGTTAGTGAAAGATCACATACCACCAGCATGCTAAATACTGCATTATCATATGTGCTGAATACTATCAAGCTTCTTGGAGGCAGACAAAAAATCTTTTTCCCAATATTAGACCCAGTAAAGAGACACTCCTTCAGAAAGCATCAGTAACGAACCAGTTTCCCAAGGGGGAAGAATCTTTTGCAATGTCCATTTTGGAAAGGCCCTGTTCCAGATAACAATTAATGCACATCTGTTCCTCCTGTGTTCCTCCTCCCTTGCTGCATTCTCTTTCGCCCTCCCCCCTATTATGTATCTGGCAGTGTGCTTGGGCTGTGAACTTGCAACTGGGGAGCATGTCATCTCTGAAAGCAGACACACAGAGTAATCCCCAGATGCCCTCATAACAGGCCTGGAAAGAATCTGCATTTTCTGCAGACATCAGGTATAAACATGGCAACAGAAATGCTATTATATAACCTGTAAAGGCTCCCACATGTCTCTGCTGTTTATGCATGCAGCAACACCTCAGGCAGGTATCATAGCCTAGGTCAGAATAGCATTTAGATGCATCCTCAGAGTTTGTATTTGTATTTGTTTGGATGTGTATTTGAAAGAGGTTTAACATGGAAAAGTTTTTACTTCAGGCTTCCTGTAGCTGCATCATGACTTTGCATTCCTTCGTTCATGTGGAATCTTTTACCCTGAAAAAGTACTGTCAGATTTAACAGTTTTGGAGAGACAGATGGAACACAGCCTGACAGCTAGATAAGGCATAATGCCACAAATTCTCTAAGATTCCACCTATAAAACTGGCTATGGGCCATACTCCCACCTACTATCCATAAACCATATTCAAACAAACAATAAAAGTGCCCTTGAGCTGAAGGTAAGCTTCCAATTCTGCCTGCTTTTTCCTTATGGTCTTCACACTCTGGTGTGCCATGCTGTGTGTGCTGTATGAAATGCTGTCTCAAATTGAAAGGTAGAACTCTGTTCTACCAGATTAAACCTGGTCCCATCAGGGGAAGTAATAAGTATGGTCAACTTCATTTTGACCACGTTTTGTCATAAAAAGCAAACTCCTGTCCCACAGACTGAATTGTCAGAAGTCATTGTCCCTGGAGATTTTCATGTGTACGTGCAGCACTGAGGGACATGGTTAAGCATGTATGGTAGGAATGAGTTGGTGGTTGAACAAGAAGATATTAAAGGACTTTTCCAACCTCAGTGATTCTATGATCTGAAAGTTACTACTCACTGGGCAGGCAGCAAACAACTTGTTAACAACATGCAGTAAAGACTATAAGATTATTTCAGCTCAATTTCTCTAACCCACACTCAGTCTGCTTGTGAAAGAAAGGTTCATTTCCTTAGGGAAGGGTTTCCTTTGAGGTGAGAGGCACACTATTTTTGTCTTTGCAGATTTGTAAATTAGCTCGTGTTGCATCAATCAATTACAGAAGATTTAGCAGCAAATTCAAAATCACTAATGGAAGACTGCAGCTGATTCTTACTAGGAGCAGCGAAGAATCACGCATAATGTAACAGCTATTGTTAATTGCACAGCTACCAGGTTATTTAAACAGGTTTTGCAGATTTTTAAAATGCATGGCAGGACAGTACAAATCACTTTATCAAAATGCTCCTTAATGCAAATGTGTTAAGTAACACTGCAGATTACAGATGCATCAAAATGTTTCAGAAGTTTAATATATCCAATATATCTAGATTAAGAATGTGTGAGGGCTGCTAGGAAAGTAATGTATCTTATTTATTATGTTGGTTATTGACGTCAGTGGCTGGTGGCATGGCAGTAAATGTTGAAACTTCCCACCAATATTCTATTACATGTTGTTTCTGTGTGACAGATGGCATTCACATTGTATGTGAATGAAGCAGAGCAGTACGTCATAACAATTCAGCTTTCAAAAACTTTGCCATTTCTGGTTAGTGTGGAAAAGCAGCTGTAGGCAGACCACATTCGTTCAAGCTTTTTCTAAATATTGCCAGTTACCAAAGTTCTGCTTTTTTTTTTCTTTAAACCAAAGTTCTGAAGTATATTTAAAGACATACAATAATTATGTCATGCATCTTTATGATGAGCTTCTAGTCTTCTGTCCTTTTTCCCAACAGAAAGATTTAGATTTATTTTCTTGTGGTGATTATTGAAAATATATATTTTTTTAATTTTCTTTCTGTTCTCAATTTAAATAGTGCCATTTCCCAGGAAGTACCCTGTCCAATAGCATTTTAGCATGACTTTAAACAGTCTCTAAAGTGCAAATGGTGTACTTAATGGAATTGCAGCGCTTGTCAAAGTACATTTTGAAATTTGAGAGCACCCTTTCCTTGTAGAACATAGGGCCACTTCCATGGCTAGAGTAAAAAATATATTTCTCCTTAAGCTTAGAACTTACTATTCTCTATGGCAGCTGAGAACTTAGTCTTCAAAGTGTTTATACTTCCAAACAGCTAGCATTTTCCAAGAGTTTCTCATGGTAACTCATGATTTTTTTCACTGACATTCACCTATTTTCTTTAGTCAGGATGCTTTTTACAATTGAAAGGAGAGGATTGTCACTGGTGACTCAGAGTAGCGCAGAAAATTGAGCCAGAAATGTCACATAGAAGTAGTACTGGAAGACAGGCTAACATCAAAGTAACAAGTAACACATTTCGGCTTTCACCAACAACCCTCATCTTTATATTAGTCAATATCTGCTTGGCACAACAGTGTACCAAGCTGCATATCACCTTTAATCTAACAATTATTTCCTCTCAAAGAACAAAAATTTTGTAGTACAAAAAAAAAAAAAAAAAAAGAAAATTGTGTAGTGTCAAAAAAACAGGATAGGAGCAACAAAGATTTCATAGGAAAGTAAAGCAAATATGATCATTGTTTTCTAGTCAAGCTCATGCACTGTGGCTGGTACATGAATACTGCAATAAAAGGCAAGGGACCAAAGACAGTAAAGTGACTGTACAACTGCAGTTGGGACAAAGTTACCAGACCCTTATCAGCACTTACTGGAGGTCACTAGGTCCTGGATATAGAATTATGACTGCAGGGGCAAATAACCTTTTCTCTTTTGACTACCAAGAGCCTAATATTGTTGGTCACCTTCAGGCAAGCAGGAAGCACTGAAAGTTCAATACTGCAAAAATTATTAATCTGGGAATATAGATGTTTGCAGTGCTTAACAACCTTATTTATCAGGTACTCTACTAGCACAATTTCTGTAAACTCATTATTTTAATTAGTGAGTGGTAAATAGTTAGCACAAGCAAGTTCAACAGCACTTAAACTAGCCTGTATATTTGCGTAAGAGTGCAAGAGTTGTAAGTATGCCAGAAAAGACCTAATCAACCAACAGTCTACAGAAGCCTCCCTGCATAATTTTGAAAATGAAAATGAAATATTTAATGTAGTTCTGTGATGCCATAAAAAAAGATATTGGATATTATCTAGATTAGTTTGCTTGTTTTAAAGATAAAGAGGCCCAGTACAGTCATACTGTTTACATAATTTTACAGTAAAAATGGTTTCAAGTTAATATGAAAAATAACCTGAATAACATCGGTTGTGCTTATGATAACAAACTCAGTCTATTTCTCTTACATTTTATTTCCTATCTTATTTATAAACAGCACTAGAGACAGGATATCATGAGTGGTGTTGTGTCATATACGCAATGGGAATATAGATTCCTGTAGCTTACATTCTAGGACACAGTTTGAAATTCCTCAACATTCAAGTCCTATCTACTCATGAAACTTAAAAGCATTGGCACAAGTCTACAAAACAACATAGGAAGAGGATAAAGAAAGAGACCACATAGGAGAGCTTTGAGCAGGGAAAGAAAACAACACTTCCTTCACCATTTTTATGGTTTTCCTCTGTTGCTTCTTCCTGCTTCCTTTACTCTTCTATCTCTTCTATTCTCTCAATAGAGATTTCATGCTCCGCTTGCAAGCTTATTGTATTTTTTTCAGCCAACCATGTGGTCCCATATATGTGAAAGGGAGTAAATGGAAGCATGAACATTAGCTCCATGTTCCATGGCCATAGATATTTGCTGCCAGTGGATTTGAACACTGAGGTCTGGAGAGTCAAAATCCAGCTTTGCCACTAGAGGTTATCTAGCAACTCTTGTTATTTCATTAGAGGTCCTTGATTCTAACACCATGGCACCACAAACACTGCCTACTCTTTCCCAGGGCGACAGTTGGCCTCATGCTTTGATCACAGAACCAATCAAGGAAGAAAAACAAAGCAGTAGAGCTAGAGTGACCAATCTCACACATCAGTGAGACAAGTAATATTGAAAAGTAGATGCAGCCAATAAACACCATTTATACAGACTGAAATTTGTTGTTGTGATAAATCCAATCAGTAATGAAAAGCAACCAAATTAAATTAACAAGATGAGAGGTCTGTTTGTAGAGCACAAACAAAGCAAAAAAAAAAAAAAAAAAAAAAAAAAAGCTCCAAATCATAATATTAATTATTTTCAAAAAAGCTCCAAATCATAATATTAATTATTTTCAAAAAAGCTCCAAATAATAATATTAATTATTTTCATCTAGGAGTTTTCACTACATTTAAAACTGAATTATTTATAAAGAAGTCACTACAAATGTGCAAAAAGCAGCTACCTTACTGAAAATATTAGTTAACATACATACAACTGCTATTTGTTCATAAGGAAAGATTTAATGCCATATAAGAGGGGGGAAAAAAACACATAGCTTGCAGCACACCCAAATTTCAGTTCACTTCCTTACTCTGCAAAGATACTTTGCATTAGTTTTCCTATTTGTAAACAGAAGTTGTGGCTAGAAGACTGAAATCCTGAAATATTCCAATGAACTACAATATTGTTTCAAATTGAATTGAAAAATAATCTGAGTAACATTGGTTATGCTCGGATAACAAACTCAGTCTATTCCTCTGAGTAGACTCTAGGTGTCCCAACTGCTGAGTCACTCAGTATTCAGGGTTGTGTATCTTCAGTTAGCTTTTGTTGAAGTGGGAAAAGTAATAAAAGTTTCAAATGAAAGAATTCATAAAAGAGAAAAAAAATTCATATTCATTTTGTAAAATTACATTTAAACTTCTTTGTACCAAAGGGGAAAAAATCAATAATATATTCCCTAGATTATTCTCAGAAAAGTTAAGTAGGATATCAGGAAAAAAAAGAAAAAAAAAAACCCACAAGGTGTGCTATGCAACTCAAATCCTTAGTACCTTGGGGATAAATCAGCTAGAACAGTTAGAGCTGATAAGACTCTAACTTTGATAAATTCCTAAAAATTCACAAGTCCTAGAAATAGTGTTGTCATTTTCCCTTCCCAATGCAGCTATACTGCTGCTGGATCTAGATCAGCTGTCTCTGGTGATTATTTAACTAAGTAAGTGAAGATCAGATGAATCTACATAAAGGCAGAATGTCCCTGGGACTTTGCTAGTCATCATTATACAAACCACACTGACCCAATTATATCAGGTCAGCACAACCCAAGGGGAGGAATACCATAGATGTAAGCCAACATAAAAGAACTATCAAGATTAAAAAAAAAAAGATTGAGAAGTCTGGTTCCTACATCTATAGACCTGAAACACTGCATGGTAACTTATAGTTTCAGAAAATTTCAGGAGCCCTTGGAGATGTAGGGTGAGGGGAGTAGTGGGAAGTTGAGTATGAACATGAAGATAAGCCCTTTCTTAAGACCATACTAACACTGAGATGGAGGCTAAAAAATCGAGACTTTATAAAGTACCTGGAATTTACTAAAATGTGACCTAAGATGTCTGGTTCATTGACAATGTCACATTTAATTGCATTACTCTTCTTGAAGACTGAGAGTTTAGCTGACTTTAATTTATAGGAGAGGTGCCAAGAGAAATTATTAATCTACATAAACAGTGTCAAGACTACATTATTATTCTTAGAGAAAATCATAATATCAAGATGTGTTCAATCAGCTGTATCTCCAGAAGGATTCCTTGCAGCTCTCTTGCTAAGACTGTATATCATTTCACACCCACTGTTGTATTTTTAACAATTATTCTAGGACTCATACTTGATAAGGTCATTTTTCCCTGTCACCATTATATAAACGTATCAGAAGTATTTTAGAATAACATGAGTCTGTGCAAGTTAAAGTCTTCTGGTTTCTAGCTTTAGGTGCGCTATGAATCAAAAGTGTAGAGAGAAGGAAGAAGATAAAGAGCAAACACCAAAGCCACGATTATAATTCTGCTTGTTTCTACCCAAGATATCTATTAATTGCACTTCAAGCGCTTAGATGAATCAAACAGAACCATCATCCATTAGTGTCGGGAAATTCAGAAGCTTCAAATGGAAATTTCATGGAAATGTGTTGTCTGGTTTTACAGATGCGTGTACAAACTCCCTCACACGATTAGTTGGAACAAACTAAAACACTAAAGGAAACTCAGTTCAAGTAAGGTCAAAGCTATAAAAAAGACCATATTTTGGATAAGCCTTGAAACCAAAATAGAATTTGACAAATATTCAGTTACATTCACTCACTTTCTGTAGCCTGATAGACATTCAGAAATGGACTGGGATTTCAGGTGTGCTCATTATGGATGCATTATATCAACCGCTTGGTATCTAGATTATATATCAAAATCTAATCTATAGATTAAATACAAAGACATAATCTAAAGATGAACATATCTGAAAATCTAGTGATTTTAGCGAACATCTTCAGATAATACTTCAATTTTAAGAAGTTTAGAACCATCAATTATCTTTGAAAACGGTGTAATGTGTTTTACCAAACATGGCTACAGATACAGCTTACTAAATTAAGAAACTCATGTTTAAAATATCATTTCACTGATACAACAATAGCTGTATATTCTCAGGTAGCATTAGCATGCTAATGAATCCTGTCCACTAGTGTTCGTGAATCACTAATGCATTCTTAATATCTGATAAACCAGAACCTTAGGGTGCAAAGTTCCATTAGCATGCTAATGCATCTTGTCCCGGCTTGCTTCAGAATTAGAGAGGATAGGTTATTAGCCAAAGCAAGGTCATTTTTCATTTTGTTAAAACCATTAGCAGTGAGAAAAGAGATAGAGACACTGTCTGCCAGACAACATTTCTTATCAACTAGCAAAGTATAACAAAACACTGCCTGTAAAGCAGTACAGAGAAAAGGCTAACAACCGTAGCACCTAACAAACTGGTTTTAGAAGCCCCATAAATTATTTCTATTCAGCACGTGCATCCAGAAATTTGGCACCTGACTCTATGCTCTATGGCTCAAAATGTAATCTCGCACATACAACAATAAATAAATAATCAATTAATCTGATGAATTAACCTCAGTACAAAGATAAAAAGGAGTAGTGACATAAATGAGCTGAAAAAGTAGGACATCAGTGAACATTAATCCAACCAGAGCATTTGTTTCGAATATAGTAAAATAGCTAAAGAACTCTTCTTTTCCACTTGTGAAACTGAGTTACTCTCTGAAATCAGTGAAATTATACTGATTTAAATATAAGATCCTGTAGATTTGTACTGAGCAACTGAAGGAGAGGTATTTGCTCAGATCCTGTATTTACAGATATTTTATGGGGCTGGGTGGCAGTATCAGTAGCCTAATCCATATCAAAAATAGGAAATCAAAGGAAGAGTGAAATAAAGAAGTCTGCACTGCCTTACGCATTTGGTTTAACATCTCTGTGAAGGCAAACATGACAGCTGTAGAGCACTTCAGCAGCTGCTATGTTAATTAAGGGTCATGATACTCTGTGACTGGTCTTGATGATTGCTGAAAAGCTGTTCAATTTTAGCAATGCATACAGCAGAGAAGTCTATGCTCCCAGGGCCAGCGTGGGCCTAATCCTTCTTGATGAGAGAAACTGCCCTTTAGTAGACTGTAAGCACAGAGAGACCTTATAGGCATGAGGGCCAGAGGGAAAAAACAGCCCCTGGTGCTGGATGTACACAAAGTAGCAAAGCGTTTACCTAACCAAATTTATGCTATGAGTCCACTCCCAAGCTAGCTGCAATCCTATTTTCAAGAATGTAAGGGGTCAGCTGATGGAAATTTATAAATATTAAGAGAAGATTATTATAATCTTCTCACGTGACACATCTCCACTCTTGTCTTTAACAGAAAACCACCGAGGAATGTACTACTGGATTAAGGTGAATTAGCACTGAGCAGAAAGCAGACATTTTCTGCCAAATCTACCCAGATGCAAAATTCCTTTCCTTCCCTGTTTGTGACCTTCTTGTGTGGAGTTTCTCAAGAGCGCTCAAGTACTTCAATAATGTCTATATTTTTACCATTCATTTTCTCTTGGCTCTGAAGCTAAAATCCAGAAACATCAGCCAAAAATATATTTTGCACTCATTTACAGAATTTCTACTTTTCACAGAACTGTTCAGTTACATGAGTCATCAGATAAAAGAAATACATACAGATTATCTACCTTTGTTCACATACATCGTTCAATAAATGGCCTATCATCAAAAAAAGCACAAACTGGATAAAAAGAACAAACCAGTGATATTTGTATGAGGCTTGTGGATAATTTATAAACAGTAAGGGTGACATTGAAATCAATTATTCATTGGAAATTCATTTGCTTGATGCTGCTGCAGTAAAATGTCTAGCCAGATCTAGAATGAAACCATTACACATTCATTCTTGCTTGCATTCTAATTACTTTTTGAACTCAGCCGAGCAATGTAATGCATCATTATATCATTTACCTCAGTGTCCCACAACACAGTCCTAAAAAACAGGCTGACATCTCAAGATCTCCTATAATTATAAGATCTCAGAGTATTGAGAGTGAGAAAAGTATAAACACAAAATGTACAGGATATAGCAGGAAAGCAATGTCTGTCTTCTTTTAAGCACTATGATAAAATAGGAAAACAAATTCCTATATGCATGATTCACTCATTAAACTATATTGGTTAGAAAATGACCAAACAGACAATTACATATTCTCAGATTTGCCTTTGCTCCTTTCATAGATAAGTAACTAGCACACACTCAAGCACAGCTGAGCAATGTCATCCAACTGACAATATCCACATAAAGATACAGTGCAGATGAAAATTTTGAAATTATTGTATCATTACAAAACCCCAAATCTTATTTAAAAAATATAAAATATAATAAAATAAATTACTTGACTACAAAGTCAAGTAATGGACACAGAAATTACATAAATGGGAGAGTCAACCACAATACCATGACTAAAACACAAATGAATATGAAGTTTGCAAAGCAATACATATTGCTAGCCATCTGCCATCCAATCCAAATCATGCACCTGAGCTTCCGTACACAGCATTTCTTCAGAGGCTAATTCTCACTGGTTTGTCATGAGTTTAAAAGATTTGGTCCTTGTCCTAGGAATCTTAAAATTCTGAGTTCTGAGATAACGTGGGAGTCTTGAGAGTGAGAAAAAGACTTTTTTTCTGTGGTTAAACAGTAAAGTATGAAAATAAGTATTTTAAAGATTTCAAACAATAGAAGGTAAAATAAAAAATGTCCCAAATATTACAGCAATGTATATTTAAACCAAATGTTTGACCCATAATGGCTCAAATCTGGAAGCACCAAGAGTATTTAAAGAGCAGCCCCAGGGCTCTGAGATGATGCTGGAGGCCTGTCTCAGCTTACTGACATATTGCCTTTCCACCCACACTACAGTGCTATACTTTCTAAAAGCTTCAAGAGAGGACAAGTCAGGCATGCATGTTCTGCTGCATCAGGTACCTGTAAATACTACCTGTAAATTCCATAGGAATCCTACATCAAAATAAGGACTCTTACCAGTGAAATGATAGTAGTCTTCTAAATTATTACTGACTTTCTATATTTATTTATTTCTGCAGTTCAGTTTCTAGAATAAGTCTAGAACATATTTTACCATTTCATTTTCCTGTTACTTAGTATTTTAATTCTTTTCACTAAAAAATATACCAGTTATTATCTCCTATTTTCAAAGAAGATTTAATTCTTATTAACCTAACAAGAGGTTTTCTTTTTTCCCTCAGAATGTATATTTCAAATAAATTATTTTTTTCATTGATTCATTATTCTATTACTTTCTTTTCAAATTTTTTACACATCTTAAGGAAAGATTAACAAACACATGCTACATGCATACTAGGGTGGGAGAGGAGTATTTCTATTCCAATTTACTATACTGAAATATTAATACAAACACAGCAGGAATGCTTGCAAGACATTTTCAGCAGTGTAATCTCTTCCTGAATAACTAAGGACAAATTAGACAGAGGAGTTTTCAATACTCAAAATCTTGGGAAATGGACTGGAATTCTTTCTCACATCAATGATCCATTCATTTACCTTTTAACTCTAACTTCTGGGATGCAGTTTTGTTCAGACTTCTAACATTATCATATTGTTTCTAGTAAAAGTGATAATCTCTGCATTTTTGAGGACTACTTCCAAAGCATGTTAAATTGTTGCAAGCATGGTTTCCACTTCATTCCTTTGGTATTCTTTTTTGGTATTGATTATATGATCATAAGATACTGAGACAGTTTAAACATAAGGATTTACTATCGTTACTTTCAGTAGCCACAGTAAAGCAGTTGCTTCCAGTACAAAACGTGCATCAGAACTTTTCATCATTTCAGTGGTTTCAGCCACAGTCTCTGAAAAACCAGCTCACAAAAGCATGGCTAAAGAATGCAGTCCATAAAAACAATGCCCTCTCATCTGTCAATTAGGAACTGAAATAATAAAGAATAGTAGTTGGGTTCTATCTGCCATATTAAAAGGATACAAGCTGGACCAGCTTTGTAGCCAAAGGTCACCTCTAGTAGATGAACAGGACTTTTTGATTAAGGCTAATCCTGTCATGTTTTTCGCTTAAATTAAAGGAAGAAAGTAATAGACTATAAAAAACTTCACTATCTTTATTTTTTCCCATTGATTACAGAATTTAACAACAGTGTAATTTATATATTGTAAGATACTGCATCTGTGTATTCATGCTGAATCTTTGATGAGCATCCCAGGTGACTCTGATCTTCTGGTGTATGTTAATGTACGATTAAAAAGCATTTAATTTGAAGAAAGGGGTTTAATTTGAGCACCGGTGGTCATGATTCATGCCAAAACAATTTAGTTTATGGTAGAATAAGTCTTTAGGAAGACTTTTGTAGTGTTTTGTTTTGTTTTGTTTTCTCCACAGAGATAAACATTAGTCAAATAGTATTTTCCAAATAGTAGCTTCTGAAAATATAATTCTGAACTGTCCCCTCTGCCTAATAACACATTCCTTCCCCACTCCAAAGGTAAATTCTTTAGATTCAGACATTGATAGAGAGATTACAGACAGTTTCACTATCCCCTGCCAAAGGCTCTTTCATATTTTTCCTGCTCTAATTGTCCCTGTCCAGGCTGAATGCATTCCTATTTCAAATAATGCAGTCCAATTGTAAGGTTACAGTCTGTTCACATTAAGATACATGTTGCATCCCTTTCCAAAATAACTGTTCTCAGTGACCATGTGTAAAAAGGAGAGGGAAAACTCAGCAGAACCACATATATATTTCTTTTTCTTGCTTTCCTCTTTCGTATATGAAATTTATTAGTTAGGTTAATAGAAGCTACTCTAAGACTTGATTATTTCTTGATAAATGCTGTGTCAGATGACAAGGTTCTGAATTCAGTTAGCCACTAGCTGAATTTAGTGGTCTTTACATAACTAGATATAATTGAATTTTTCAAATAAACATGCAGTACACAACCTGTAAATGAACTGACAGACAACAGAAATAAAACTGCAGACAAGTAACTTAAGGCTGGTTTTCACTGCTGTGAACAAAATCACAGGCACAAGGAAGATATCCAAACCATCGGCTTGAAAGGACACAAGGTTTATTCCTACAACTGCCAAAAAACCCAACATTTATAGTTACTACGTCTCTGACTGAATTCACTCGTAACTTCACAGCAGAGAGAGTGGGAAGGCAAGCAATTTCACAGTTTGCCCAGAAGTAAAACTGCCATGAACATCAATGTCCACTAATAAATGAGTGTAAGATCTCTCTCACGTTCTCAGAACAAAATAATTTATTTTATTCTTATTCTCATTTCTATTTTGGCTCCATGACAGTGAAAAAGCTCGACAAACAGCATTTTTAGATTAATTACTGGCATAAAGAAAGGAAAGGAAGAAATCTGGAGAACTTTTCTAAACTGAAACATATTGCCTAAGAACAGAACAAGTATTACCAAATATCATTTTGCTCATTCTCAATTCTTCCACAGATTCAACATTTATTTGTTGTTGAATCCGTCTATTAAAAAATAGTTCCACAGCCAACCTTCACCTGGATAAATAGCATGTACTTACGAATTTGACAGACCTTACTAGATGGAGTTTGTTTGAAGTAAACTTGAAATCAACTGAAGATTTCCTCTGGCACTGTCAGTCACTGGCTTGGTATAATCACAGATTACACAGAAGGCTTGTTTTGTAATCAGTGTAATTATCTGAATACATAGGTAACCACCAGCTGGACTATTTAGAAGAGCAGTGCAATGTTCTTCAGTTAAAAGACTGCCTACAGCTTACCTAGAGGGAGACACAGCCTTCAGAACCAAAGGCAGAAAACTGAGAAAATCAATAATTGTCACAATTGAAGAAGATATTCAGGATAAAATTAGAGAACTACTGAAGAGAAGCATGTTCTTGCTTCTCAGTGGATTTCAAAACCTCAATAAATGACACAGTCATTCAGCACTGCAGAAATCATGTGCATGCTCAAGGAAAGTCATGACAGTACCTGTGAGTATTTGAAATAATAAGCTTGTCCAATGAAAGCTTCATTGTATATGCAATACTTACAGTACCAAAAATGTTCTCTTCCTTTGCACACTACTACAAAGCATGAGAGGACACTTTAAAATAGAGTATGTCTTAACTTCTTTTCTGCTGAAATGTCTGCTGTTTTACAGGAAAATATGTTAATCAATGATAGTGCCTTTTCAGGCTAAACAACCTCAAAAACTGAAAGCAAAGTAGACATGCTTAGTGCATTCATATATATTGTCTGATACTAGTTTCTTAAAAGGGAATGCTTTTATCTTTAAAAATAAAAATAAAGAGAAAAACACCCTTTCCTCAGTTAGTTCTTTCCAGTTATTTACTTGGTATTTTTCTTATACAAAATAATACATGATTGTGGAATAACTGCCTAACTATCAGTTAAATCAAGAAAATTATTGTAAATATACAGAATAATTAAAAAGAGAATTGCCAGCATTGTATATTTACTTTAAGTGGCTGAAAGGAAAGAGACAATGGGGAGCTGCTTAGCCAATTTCCCATTTTTTAGTTTTCAATGCAATAAATGCTTCTTCCCATAAAAGGGCAACAGTTCTGTGAACATATCATATAAACTCCCATATACTATAACTTTTGTACAATAAGGGGAAGAAGGGTATAAGTGGAACTAATATGAGACACTTACAAGGTAATATTATCAATGGAATACTCTCAAACCAGGTTTGGAAAATTCAAATGGTTTTGTTAGGAATCAGTTGGATTAATCAAGATATGTGATCATTTGTAAAATGACATCAAAAAGGAGGTTCTACATGAACATAAGGGTTCAGGTCTACAGTTAAGGATAATTACAAAAAAAATGAAGAAATAAGGGAAGGTAGTGTATAATTCAGTAAAGAAAAGTCAAAAATGAGAAATTTTGCAGGACTGGATCTGGGTTATGACTTCACGCTTGGATGCATAAACAAGTATTATGTACAAGTGTTTGATTAAAAATACAATCTTTCCAGTCTTGGGGGTCCAGCAAGTGAATTCTCTTTGTTGGTTACTTTGCTTCCAACGAAGACATAAACATCTGGAGAGAACCCACAATATTTCAAGGAAATAATTGTCAAAAGTGAAGAAAAGTTAGACTGTTAGAAAAGATACATGCAGAAAACTTTTCAAATACCGAGAATTAAATCATTTGCTCTAGAGACGTAAAGAGCAAAAGTTTTTGCAGATTTGACTATTAGGGCAATCGCCCTGGAGCGCTGTGATAGACTCCTTAAGGAAACTCTAAAAATTGAAAAAGTGAAAATTTTCTGAAGAATAAAAACTTATTCCTGTACTATTCTAGGTTTTGAACTATTGGGAATATGGGTTGCTTTTGTTACATGTTTGTACAGAGTCTGATAAGAAGAAGCCTTATTGGTAGGTAAAACTACAGCCGTTATTTCAGTAAATAATAATACAGGTGTAGTCAAGAAGTGTAAAACAAAGTACCTAACTTAAAAGGGCCTCTGAGCTAAATGACAGGCATTTCCCAACAGTTCCGTTTAAGTGATTTCATATCTTCAGGTATTTGAAATTCAGTAACATACATCAGTGAGATAAAGTTTTGTGTTCTTCTTTTCATGAGGTGGCACAGATGAAGATGTCCATTTCATATTTTGATTTCATATTTTGATGATTTAGAGTTAGGATTTAGACTTATTATTTATATCCCTAAACAAATATTTATTTAGTTTGGTTCAAGTAACACTGTACAATCTTGTTCTTTTCACATCTTTTCAGACAATGAAAGTTACTGTTACGATCAAAGATGAACAAAACATTCCAAAGACTGTCTTATAAGAGAGAGATATTTACTGCTGAAGACTTACTTTTATTCTCCAGTGCTCAGTACTTAAGTATAAAAGGTTTAAAACCATTGATTTTTCTTAGTAAAGATACTTTTAGGGAAACAAGCTTTGAAAAAGTGTGTCCAGTGTAAGTTTTTCTGTGTGTCAAAGATAAAATGACAGGCAAATTTGTAGTCAATCAATCTGCTAGTTAGATCTCAAAATTCTGAGCTAATCTCTGTCTTCTAGCTAGATCATCCTTTCTCCTAGAAAATACGTACTAAGGTTGGGATCTTCCCCACTAATTCTTTTCTCTATTTCCTTATCTGCTCCTCTAAGTGCACAACACATTAAGTCACTTGAGTTATGGGAGTCTACTTGCATGATAATATACTTGGGTTCTAATTTGATGCATTTAACCATATAAGCCAAGATAAACCACACTTTGGAAAGAGATGCTGTAGATGAATGAGAAGACACTGGGTTCAATGCTGGAATTACTGGCAAAATCATTGTAATTTTCTTTACAGAAACAGTCAATTCAATTAATTATAAAAGTCCCTCTCGGTTTTGTACAGCTGTTACGCTCACAGTCCCAGCTGCTATATCCCACAAGCAAAGACAGAATAAGCCAGAGCTAGTTTTTGGCTTTATTATTGGTTGTACATCAGCATTGTATTTTCTGCTATTGACTTTGTAAAATATGATAATGATTTTCTGGGTTATTGACTTTTCACTGCACAGGTCAGAGTTTAAATGCCAGGTAAATACAATACACAAACCTCCTGTTCAATCTGTTCTTCTACTAAGCATTGTATTATCATACTGTGTGACATTAAAAGTTGTCTCTAGTTTGGAAAGCAGTGCAATGGGAGGTAATATAAAATGTAAACCATAAAACAAAGTATAATTCAGCTCCACCTCTCTAAATATGTGAATAATTTATGTGATTCTCTGCTTCTTTGCCTTTGTAGCATAAAACCAGAATCACTGAGTTTCATGAAAAAAAAGTCTATCCCAATTTGCCCAATAATACCAGAATTACCTCCTTACTAGAAGATGTTATGGCATATTTTCAGTTTAAGAAGAGCTTGTTTGTGGATTTTGAATTTCTATTTTTTGTCCTGAGTTGACAGAACAAGATTCTCAAGGGAGAAACAGAAACTATAGCTCACACTTAGATTGTTTCACACCTACCTCAAAAACCCCACCTACAAACAAGTATTTTAAAGTTCTAAAAGGAAAAAATCTGTAGACATGAAAATCGACTCTTTCATTATCTTCTGAAAATGAAATGAATGAAATTCTGAGCATTCTGAGAAGGAGGGGAAGAATTAATTTTTTATTTTTATTTTTTTAAGGTGATAATGTATGCTCTGAATACTATACAGCAAATCAATCCAAGACCAGTTCAGGGGACAAGAACAGTTAGTGCCAAAGTCATAAATTAAGAGATGCTAATGAGAAAGAAGAGTTCTATAAATGACACAATTTAGAGATGGCCAAAGACTTATGCAGGTTTACAAACTTTTGACCTGGATTTTCAAACATAATTAAAATTTGGAAGTTTTCTGTGAGTAGCACTGAATGGTCCTTTGAAAATGTTTTTCTCTCAGAGAATTTGATATATGTTCCTTTAAAACAGGAATGCTAATATAAAATATACTGTGTGCTTGAAAGTTGTTTTAAAAATATTTGGTTTTTTTCTATCTTGGACCATAGCAGGAGAGAAAAATGAAAAAACAAACAAACAAACAAACAAAAACCCTGTGTCGCTGTCGGGAATTTGATTAATTTTTTCTGAAGATACAACTTGCAGGAACACACATAAATAACTTGCAGAATGGAGAAGGTAGCAAGGGAGAAGTAACTGTATGCTTATCTCATGATAAACATTGTAAACATGTTTAAAGAAACAGAAAGCTTAAGCAGATATTCAATTCTATAAGAAGAAATGCTATTCATCTGTAATAACATTTTCCCATGGAATTATCTTTGTTCAAATCTCAAAATACAACAGCTTCCATCCTAGAGGGCACAGCTGAGCGGAGCAGACATTTTAAAATATGAACTAAAACAGAAATTGCAGTTATGTTTATGTTTTTTTCCTCTAGCTCTTCTACCAGTTACTAAGAATATACAGAAACCAGCTGTTGAAAATGTCTGTTGTAGCAGTGACTCCTGCATTTGTTGATTGCTAAAGGCAAAAAACACCTTTATTTCTTTGGCATATCATTCAGTAAGATAATTTCCTAGAGGAAATTATGAGCTACAGGTCTGGTTTTAATTGAAAACATCAAAATGTTTAAATTCTGACTGAAAAAAGGGGCATTAAACATCCACAAAAGTCACTGATTTTCCCAGCAAAAAAAAAAGCGTTTTAGAAAGTTAGATTTTTTTAAATGAAATAAATTACATTTTAATGAGCGAGTCAAGCCAGTATTATTGCTCATTTTTCTTTTTCTTAACAGAAATATAACTATGGCACTAATAAAAGCATTTTTATTATATATTTATATATGAGTTCAGCAGGAATTTTATGCTGATTAAAATACTTTTATTCTCTTTTTTATGTTAATTATATTCAGATCAAGAACTGAGAAAAGCAATGATAAAACAAGTATAATCCAACATGAAAAAGAACAATTCTTATTAGATAATACTTTCTTATTTTAAAAAAATAGTTTAAAAGTTAAGTTAGTATACATAATTCTGATGACCTTTCGTTATGTACTTCTGATTTTTGAAGACTTTTTAGATAATGTGGTCGTCCCTGGTTTGTGTGGTTGGTGTTACTTATCAATGTTTCAGTGCTCTTCTCCAAAGATTGTTTTTTGCTGAGGATGGAAATGTGTTTAAAACTATTACTAGTATTGTTTCAGTTGCTCAAGGAGTTCTGGCTTCCACCTACTTAAAGAAATAACAATAAAAAGTTTCATGAGCTCACTGAAGCCATTATTATTGAGACTGCTTTGTAAAAGTAAGCAGATCTAAAAGAAGCTGGGGAGTTTGCTATATACATGAATTTTAATGAATTTTCTTACGCTGGTAATGGCCCTACTTGGTAATAAAAATTCATATAGACTAAGAAAAGTATTAACAATAGAAAGGTGAAGTACAAGGAAACAGCTAGACATCCCTCTGGTAAGCCTGGACAGGCAAGTGAACTTTGAGTGAAGGCTTTTTAAAAAAAAAAATAGGACCTCTGTGATTTTCATCAGAGACAAAATGCCAGCCTGGCTGAAGGCAAATTTAAGACTTTTTTTTTAGCCCTGGAAATATTTAGTAAATATGATCTCCACTGGTAGTCTTCATCTTTGTGGTGGCTTTATTCCAGTGTAAATAACAGTTGGAAGTATGCCAGCTCTTTGCTTGTATTGCCTCTCAGAGGGTAGGAAAGAGAGCCTTCCATCTTAGAGATTTCAAGTATTTGCTAATTAGTATTTCAGAGCAGATATTAAGAAAGATGCAATCTCATCTGATTTTCTTTTTTAGCTGAGAGACATCTTGTTTGTAACAACTGGAATTGTCCTCTCCTGTTTAATTCATGAAAGAGATTAAGCAGCATTTGCCATCTGGACCCAAAATTAAATCTCCATGGAAATGCCATATTATAATCTTAAATCATTGTTCCTGTACCATACTTTTTGCCTCTGGTAATATTACAAGGATCATTAGAGAAGGTACAAAGATAACTTAAAAGATTCTAAAGGGCAATAGCTATATGAGCCAAGCAGAAGAAAAACATGAACAGAAAAGTCTTCTTTTGCATGCTGTTAAAGTTTTGAAGGATGGAATTTCATTGATTCCATTTTCAACAAATGAAAAATTCAGCTACAGGAGTTCCAATGTACATTTTAAGTCATAAGCTCATGGCTGTTTATTGTTTTTCCTTCCTTGATTCTAAATTTGAACATGTAATAGAGCTGTCATATAAGCATACTTTAAGCTAATGCCACTGGCCTCATTGTCTCACCAAGCTTTAATTCAGTTTACAAGTTCTCCATCCAGCATGCCTTTTCTCAAAATAAAGTAATCTGGCTGAAGCCATTCTTTCGCATTAGAGTCCACAATCTACTTTTGTTTACATGAATATCTTGTCTAGAATAAAAGGCTTAGTAAGTGTTTATACAAAACGACCTCATGTCTGTATCATCAGCAATACATAAAATGAATATAGCTATGTATAAAACCATGTAAGCTATGTATAAAACCATGTATAATGGAGCATGAAAATAATCTGGTCTTTGTTCTAAATCCAGATGTTTTATACCATATACATGTTGTATTTAAAGATGGATTACTGTAAATATCCTCGTTACATGCCTCTAGCCATTGTTTTCTTTGCTAGGAGATAGAAACATTAATTCAATGACTTTTAAAATTAGGAATTCAGAGAAGAGAAAAATAGATCCTTCATAAACACTTATTCTTTCCTCTTTCCTCTTACACCCAATCCAGCAAAGACCATGCTAAGAATAGGTTTTTTCCCTTCTATCACACCGCCATTTTACTGAGTAGTGAATGGATGAAGCAGAACCTAAGGTCAACCCCAGGCACAAAAAATATAATGAAATGAGGTGGAGTAGTGAGAGAATTGCAGACAGGGTTGATCGGTTTAGCGAGTAATGTTGCCCATTGCACGGTAACAGCAGAGTAAAAGCTAACCTTTACAGTCAGAAATAAGATTTTTACAGTCTAGGATGGTTAAGACATATCTAAAATGCCTCCCAAAAGGAAGTGCTTCAAGAAAGAATTGGAATTGAATGGACTTAGTAACGAGTGCAGAGATGTTCTGTAGAGTTCAAAGTCATCATCTAATATTGTCCGAAAAAAGAAGAAAATGTCTGAAAACATACAAAGGACAAAGTCAGAGAATCTACCACAGGAAAAACATGGTGTCTCAAGAGCCAAAACCATATTTCTGTTAAATTCCATATGAATAAGGAAAACATAGAAGTCTTATTAGGTAGGATTTGAAAAGAGATTGGACCTGGGTAGACAGAAATACCTTGTTTATGATTCCAGCTCATAGAAGATGATCTAGGAAAAATTAGGAAATAGATGTGTTTTGACCCTGTAATGAAGTTCTGAAAACATCTGTAAGCAATTGGTTGCCTGGCATTGAAGTTGTGGGACAGAGAGTAACAAATGAATATACGATCATATAAAACATTTACTTCCTTTAATGTTCTGTATAATAACACAGTGACTGAGCTCATAAAATCCATTATTATTCTTCATCTGGAGTCCCGATCCTCTAACAAATCCCACCCAGTCTCCCACTCAGACATTCTCAATCTGAGCTCAAGATGTTAATCTGATATTTTTCCTTGTGTTCTTATCCCCTACACCCAAGACCCATATCCACAATTCACCACTGTCCTCTTCAGTTCACCCTGAAAATGCAGTCAGCTGCATATTCTGACACCAACATTTTCATAGTTCAAATAGGAGCTGTACTGCTTTCCAGCTCCCCGTAACATTCAAGAGTTTGCACGTGGTCCAGAGTTTGCACTTACTAAGAAAGTTGTTTTCTAAGAGTCTTGCTCCTAAATTACCTGATGCTCCCCAACATTGTAAGTGCCACCTTTTCACCAACTTTTCAATGATGGATGCATTTCCATTTTAACAGCCTAAAATATTATGTAATTATGCACTTAGGTTACAATGAAAACAGCTATTTTCTATTTTTTATAATAACCTACATATTAACATGTTTTTCAACAATGCAGTGTCTTGTCTTTTTACTGCAGGAATTGCACAACTGTCAAGATGGGAGAAGTTAATTTAATATTTAAATTTGATCTGTCCTTAATGCAATCCCAAGAAAAGAAAAAAGAAGAGAAAAAATTTTTTGCCTAAGCAAGGCAGAATTTGGTTTTTTTCCCTCTGCTGTCAATGTCTAGAAAGAATTGTCATGGAGCTACTTTCAGCCACTCAGTGCTCAGCAAGGCCCTTGTTGCACAGTCTTAAAATACAAGGCACTTTGACTTGCTTTGAGATATAAGGATTTAAGTATTATTATGCTGCACTTAAGTGTTTTTCAGAATATATTTTCTTCCAAATCATAGAATCATAGAATCACAAGGTTGGAAACGACCTATAAGATCATCCAGTCCAACCGTCTCCTCATCACCATTGCCACCACCAGCGCTAAACCATATCACGCAGCACGTCATCCAGATGCCTCTTGAACACTGCCAGGGACGGTGACTCCACCACCTCCCTGGGCAGCCATTCCAGTGCCTGACCACTCTCTGAGTGAAGAAGTTCTTCCTTATGTCTAACCTAAACCTCCTCTGATACAACTTGCGGCCATTGCCCCGTGTCCTGCTCGTTGCCTGGGAGAAGAGGCCAAATCCCTCTTCACCACAACCTCCCTTCAGGAAGTTGTAGAGTGCAATGAGGTCTCCCCTGAGCCTCCTCTTTTCCAGACTGAACAACCCCAGCTCCCTCAGCCGCTCCTCATAAGACTTGTGCTCCAGACCCCTCACCAGTTTCATTGCCCTTCTCTGCACACGCTCCAGGACCTCAACATCTTTCCTGTAATGAGGAGCCCAAAACTGAACACAGTACTCGAGGTGCGGCCTCACCTGTGCTGAGTAGAGGAAAATTCTTGCACTAGAAGAAAATCACAAGAATCACAAGAATCACAAGAATCACAAGAAATGTTCTTATTTAGGGATTAAGTTCATTGAACTTCATTGAACTTGTAGGTAAGACAGATGTTTTTTTGTTATCACAGATGTAAGAAGCAGATAAACTCCTTTGTGGAGTAAAAGCATTTGAGATAGTAGGAGCTACTGACCCCAGTACAGGAACCACGTGGTTTGCATTGGACTATAAATTTCTCAAATGATAATCTTTCTCTTATGGAAAGAATCCAAAACTAGAAATCAAGTGCAGCCCTAGCAGACTGACAATATTTCGCAGTGAAGTAAGTAGGTTTACACTGAGACTTCTATAGAATCTGAATAAATGCATTCAATTTAAAAAAAAAAAAATCAAATTTGCTCCATTTTATTGTTGAGGAACTTCCTGTCCCCCAGTTTCCCACAGCCATGACAATAATAAAGCACAAATACCATAAATAGTCCAGCACCGGCACTAAACACAGAAATAAGAGATGACACTCTCCATTCTGCCACCAGACCTACAAATGACACAAAGAATGGCATACTGGTGTGTCAGTAAAGAATCTGTGAGGAGTGAACAAGGGGAATGTATATGCTTGGTTAGACTGGGTCTCAGCTGTGCCATTATTTGAAATTCTGTTGTTAAAGGAAATCCACCAATGGACACTAATGGTAGTCTACAACACCCATTTTGACCCTCAGTCAATTCAGAATTACTTTCTCTGCTTTGGAGAATCTCCCATTTCATCCAGAGACGTCCTTTATACACTGTATATGTTTATATCTCATTCTCTGATGTCAGACTATTTGAATATAAGTTCAAATAAACAATCTCATGAAGGAGAACACCAGATATGAGATCTGGTTGGAGCAACTCTCAGTAGTCACATGCTATATATTATTGGTGGGTTGTTGTTGCTTTTGACAAAACCACAAGACAAAGCCATTCAGGGATGTACTAAAAACACAAAAACACCTTATAATAGTACCTCAGCATACCTGGAACTACTTGGACTTCAAGTTTATCCCTTATGTTACCTTTTTTAAAAGCAGCATCTGATTTCATCATTTTTGAAGTCTCAGATATGGATGGAACAAGTAGAATACTGTTACAATGTATACTGTCTGATCTTTGTCTAGAATACACTTGAATTAATAGTCACTGCAATTTTGAGAATTTAGTGCTGATATCAAAGTATGATACACCAACTATCCCTGCAATAATAATCTTTAAATGTTTGAGAACTAAGAAGTTGTCTCCACAAGAAAAATTTGGACAGTAATATCTCTCATAAGGGATGTCATAATTCTTCCTGAAATCTCACGAGACGCGGCTAACCTAATATCCACCTTCTGCAGAGAGTTTGGAAGTGACAGACCTATTACCAAACTAATTAACAATCCATTATAAATGGCCAAATTAATTTTCATGGCTTAATCATAAACCTTTTATGAGCCTAAAACTTTCAGATGCTCTATCCTTAACAAGACACATCAACTTAAACCTCATCACAATGAACCACTAATTTAAATTACTACAGTGAGTAATGCAGAAAAAGATCTCGATGTTCAGAACAATATATTTCTATTAAACATTTACTCCTATAATATATTAATTAAATGCACTTTCACTACTTTTACATTTTAGTTCAACCAGGCTTTAAGACTAGTGTGTAGCTGGATTTTTGCAGGTACATGTGGCCTTTGGAGTCTGCTCGCAATAAGACAAGACTGTCAGTATTCTGCTTTCCGTGATGCAAATATTTTTTATTCAGCAGAGTTTCACAAGGCCTGCGTCCAACTAGAAAATAATGCAGACAATTCAGAATGGATCTGTAAAGTCAAAGAGTTTGCGATAAGGATTTCATGTTCACACTACATCATTCCAGATGGTATAAGGAGTGGTTTTATTTTTAAACGTTGTCCTGATTGGACTGGATAATGATTTGTATCTGAAGTCTCTCCTACGCCATATCTCTTTTCACAGTTTCCTCTGAAAAGAAAACCAAAAATGCTACTGAAAAGATTAACTGAAAATGCTTCTAAGTGTGAACCGAAGCATAAGAAGGGAAGGAGCAGATTCATTTCAAAGAAATTTCTTAATCCAAATTGCTTAGAAGAAGGAAGCAAGAAGATGCACTGAAATAACACCATGAGCTAACAAGAGGTACAAACAGGCACAAAGCAAATTAGCTGTGGAAATGTCAGGTCAAATATCTCAATGGATCAAAAATAATCACAAATTTGACCTTGGTTCTTACACAGTTCATCTGTCAGTACTCCAGATCAAATCCATAATGACTGCACAGGCATCATTTAGCAATCAATAAAAACACAACAATGTATTTTAAACTTCTAAATCTTCATTTTAGTTGACTGCAATTACTCCCGCAGACATTTGTCTTTTTCAAATGCATTTAGCTTTTCTGATTTGTTCAGACAACCGGTAGAAGTTACTGATCTATAAATACATAGTGATTATTTGAAATATAAATTTAGGGGCTGGATTTAAATTCTAGTCCTAACCAAGCTTTTCCACATTTTAGTGTACAACACTAAAATTGTTTTAATAGAGACAAGTAAAAAAAAGTAGAAAAATAGATATTAAAATTAATTTTAATGTCATTTTATAGCCCTGCTATTTTTGCATTGTGTTGTATATACATAAAAATGAAAAACCTGATGAACCTGATCTGAAAATGAAAAACTGATCTGAAAGCTGCAGCAGAGTCCAGAAGCTACTGAGACATGGCTGTGGTAATGCTATGTTTCTTTCCCGATCAGCAAGCAATATAAATATATCAATTATTTACAAGTATGTTGCTTCATCCATCAAGGCAGCACTGAATAGACTGACCTTAGTAGGTAAGTGAGGCATGCCAGAAAGTGATAAAAATGAAAAATGACTCACACTTCATCTATGCTAATTCTGAGCTACGTACTGTAAATGCTTACAACTCCTGTAAAGGTAATGCCTCTAAGAATACAGCTTCAAAAAATTGCAAGAAAATGTTTAAATGAAAGCATTCTTTTTCAGCTAATTTGGATTAAAAACCTTTGTTAAAATAGATGCCAGAGGAATTCGTAATCCCAACTCAATAATATAAAGTACTAGTTTCCCTCAGAGAAAACAGCTTGCAAGACTACGTAGGCTCGTTTCTGCGACACGAGCTGCATAATGAAAAAGATTATTTGAAGTTAGTACTACAAGTAAAAAACATTTGGCAATTAACAGGGTGCAGTAAGTTTCAATACTGCCTTCTATTTATGTCCTTCAGATCTCTATACAGAAGTCGTGAGTCTGTAGGACAATCCAGAACAGAAGACCGATTAAAATGCTTTGAAAAACTCCCTGGAGAAACTGAGACATCCCCCTTCACAAGAACAACAATCAATCATTTTTGAGATAGGGTTAGGCAGCACAGATAATCCCAAGCTCCCCCCTGATGTAATAGGGATGTTGTTACTCATATACCCACCTTTTAGGCACACTTGAATATAAATTGTTGGCAGATCAAAGCAGCTGCCATCTTAAGCATTTTTGACTTAGCTAAAGAATTACAGACCAAGATTTGTGTCAAAAACAAAACTTACAGTGCAACAGAATGTGGGTTGCTGTCCTGACGTTTTTTGATCCCATAAAAGGCTTGTCATAAGATACTCAAATCTAAGTATCATAGTGAGTCTTCGCCACTACTGTCTTCCTCTAGCTACAGTAGACTTATAGTCTACTACAGGTGCTTATAGTAGATGCTACCCTTCTTGGTCTTCTCCTCAACAGCCCTCCTTCAGCCTTTGTCCTTGGTTGAACAAATGTCTGCAGACCCATGCAGGAGGGTAGGACAAACCTAAAGAACCCAGCATGTTCCCCTTTTGCAAAGGACCACAAGAACTTAGGGGCCTGCACAAACCAGTGACTTTTACTATCGTGCTACATGGACAGAAATGGGTTATGCCCTGCAATGGCATCTTTACAGACAAGCAGAAATTCACTAATAACCATACTATTATCGTGGCTGTAATGACAAATATCTACCCCTCCTTTTCATCAGAGAAAAATCTTCCTACAGACATGAGGATGGGGAGATAATGATGGAACTGATCTAAACCTAGCCAGCCATCCAAGGGGGAAGAAGGATTTATTCTGCAGGCAAAGATGCAAAACTGGGGACTCCGTTCTCTGGGCTGTCTTTGCTGTGTGATGAGGAAGAAGTGGGTGGATTTCTGACAAAGTTGCTAAAAGAAAAGCTGCTATATTTGTTATCTCCATGTACACACTCAGCTACTGCAATTTTCTACCTTTGCAACTGTCCCATTCGTGTTAGTAAAATATTTCATGACTCATATTTATTGGAGATGCTATGACTCATATGGAAATCTAGGCAAGCTACAGCAACTTCACAATATGTTTCAGAAATAACTTAATTTTATTTCATTACTTTCTTTTGCAGTCTAGAAATTTTGAATTTGGGTTGATCTGCCAAACCTAGCAGATGGGTGATATTTTGGCAAAAGAAAATACCAGTTCATTTTAGAAGATTTTAAGGGAGTAAAGGTACTTAGAAAAGGGGAAAATACTACATCAATTTTAAGGTTTGTTCTGTTCATACTCTTTTTTTTTTTTTTTTCCAGGCATAAGACATAACATTTTCTCTTTTCCATATGGGAAGGGAGTCAAATTTACAGAGAGCAAACTCCTGAAAAGTAATCCAAATCTCATCAACCTTTGGGGTGCTGAAAAGTGCATAATGCATGCCTTTCAAACCTACTGAAATTTTGTCTGGTCTTCCATTCACTCAGGAGTTAGATCTTGTGCTTTTATCATCCTTGAGTTCTCTCCCTCTTAAAACTTTTCCCTGGCTTCTATGCATACTGCAACAGTTCCAGGGCTTCTACACAAACTGTATGTACTCCAGTAGTTACATTCAGAACATAAAATGCAATAGGCAAGAAAAACTTTCTTAAACCTTTTTTTTTCTTTTTTTTTTTAAACCACTTAAAATTGTTATAAAAATGAAGTCTACCAATATAACTCTATAGAAAGACATTCTTATATTGGTCAGCTTTCAGGTATATTGCCTCTATGTCAATGAAAAATTGACCTTTCTCAAATCCTGTCCCAGTTTTAATCTCTGTTAGGCTTTGATCCTTCTAGTTAAGCCTGACCCGTGAACTTAGAAAGACATCAACTCTCATTATTTTGACATTGATGACTGCTTGTACGACACTCGAGAATATGGACATTACCCAAGATTGTTGTTTAATTAACTATGAATACTCATGTGAGCTACACAAATTTTTTCATTCAATCTAATATCCACTTTGTATTGAACAAAGAATTCCAGTGACAAATACAGAATTATTTCATTTTTAAAAAATGCACTGAAGAGACAGGTAAATGATGTAAATGATGTTGCTAGTGAAGCTGGAACATACAATGGTTTGAAAGATCTATTAAATTTAGTAAATTCCATAGATACAGCGTTACAATTTTCTTTTGAAAAAAAAAAAAAAAACAACATAAAAACCTATCTTGTTTATTGTGAAAGAGCAACTCAGTTTTGTCTACGCAATAACAAAATATAGTTTTTGCTTCAACTACATGAAAAGTCAAGAGAAGATAATGGCTTATTTTGCTGTTCACTTTGTATGTAATTGAGATGTTACGTACACTGCAATGTTTAGGAGCACAAACGCATTGATGTGCTGTCAAAAGTCCACATTCTTCAGACATGTCACATGCATCAATAAATCCACCCATGCAGACAAAACCTTAAAAGCTGTCATCTTTACCCATGTCAGAAGAAGCTTTCAGTGACTTGGCAGCTTCCTTACTTTGTGCTCACCTTATTTGGTTACACAGACTGAGAACAGCAGATGAGTAATTAGTGATTGAGACCTGGGATAAGTTTCATTCATTCTAAATTAATTCAAAAATCTTGGATAGGTATTTGGATGATATGACAACAAAAAGTAACCAAATCAATTACTCTAATGTAACATAGAAAACTTAAGAAATACTTTTAATGTATTTTTACATTGCCCATTTTATGGCATTTATATTTCATTCTCACTATTTCAGCTGTCAAGAGCAGATACACACAGCTGCTTTCATATATTTTTAATTGAAGACAGTTGAGCATGCACAAATAAAATAAATAATATTGAAAACACAATAAAACGTCAAATGTATGGAGTTCAAATACTTCTTGACATAAGAAAAACTACATTGCTTGTTACAGACTTAAAAAGAGTTTGTCATAGAATTCAAATTTGCATCTAAACCTGACTCAGACTTCCAGCCTGTCTTGCTTTCTATCAAAAACAGTTCTGTATGACTAATTCAACCACTTTCAGTAATTAAGAACAAAATACGAAATTTTCTCTAGCAAAATAATGCAGGCGATGATTTTCTGATAGGAATGGCCCTGTACCAGACATGATGCAATCTTTGTCAGAATCATATAATACATGTAGATGAACTAATTGTTGAACTGAAATCTTGCAGTTATCTAAGAATCAGTGATCACAACTCAATTTAAATTTCGTAACGGGAAACAGATTGAATTCCCTGATGGAAATGGCTTTCTAAATCTAAAGGGGGAAAAAAATCAGAAAAGATGAGATTCAAAAGATGGATATTTGCTTAAGAGTGGAATTTATTGAAGGTAGGAATTGCCTAAATATTTGAAATTTTAATATACGTACACACACATATTGTTTAATCTGAAACCAATGCCTCCTATTTATTTCTGTGGAAACAATCGCATATGACCATCCAGAACAAGGTTTGCCTTTCACTTAACTGTTGTTACTGATGAAAGGCACCACCCGCTGCCTCACTGTGCTCAAATCCACTGTTTGGTCTCCACAAAAAGTTCAGCAAACATCAGTGAATGCCAATGGCTGCCACGTTTTCCACATGGAGAAATTCAATGGCACACCTCTGCTTCATCTGCACTTCCATGTTAGACACCATTTTGTCAGTCTACACCTCTGTTTTCACACTAATATGACAATAAACACAGAATATGAATTTATGCCAGCCAACACAATTTACAGAATATAGGCTTCATCAAACAAACCAATAATTTTTGTATGAGATTATAATTGTTGTAAAGAGAGTTAGATAGACAAAACAACTTGGAAAAAGTATTTGAACCTCCACTAATTGGCAATAGCATAATTTTAAAATGACCGCTGAAGGTCTATCTTTAATATGTTAAATAAACTGAAAATTACTCAGTAGTTCGAAATCATGAAGTAGCTACTTATGCAGTTAGTAGCATTTGTCAGCACTTGAATGATATGCAACACAATAATTAAGATTCCAAAGTAGACAGACTGTTACTTTTAACTGGTGTAGATACTCCTATGTTTGATAAATCATTGAATAACAATGATATAAACTATCATCATACTTGCATACTGTTTAAACACTTACAAAACAAAAACAGGCATGTTTAAGAAACATGTTTAAGTCATATAATTTCACAGAAATGGCAATCATACAATAAAAATGATACTGACTTTTATTGGTGCTTTTTGAAGACTGGTTTTGTTGTTTTGGGTTTTTTGTTGGTTTGGTTTTTTTTGTTTTGTTGTTGTTGTTGTTTTTGCAAATGATGGGTCATGAGCACTTCAGCAGGAATTTCTAATGCTACCATCACACTTTCACAACTAGCAGAATAAAAAGCAGTAAAAAGGTTCTTTGTTGGGATGCAGCACTGGTGAACTATACAGAATGGCATTTCTTATGTCCGTATATAACAGGATGCTGAAAAAAACTACGAATGGTGAAATGCTGAAAAAATCTTTTCCGGTAAGAAATTTATGGTATAATAATAAATCAAGGCAACTTTGAATTTAAAATAAAATCTTTGTTGACATGCTTTTTAAGTAGTGCATTCACTTCTGGAGAAGCAACTGCACAACTGTACAAAGTAACAACCTTTGTAAGAATCAATGCCTCCCAGCACATCATTTTGTTAAAAAGTAATTTGTCTGCTCAGCCTCTACATAACTATGCAGAATTCATGCTTCTTCAGTACTGCCCAAAGCTTTTTTTCCCCATGTATTCTACCACGGTTTGAATAGGAAAATTACAGATACTTTCCCATGGCATGTGTCTGCACACACACCTTGGCCTTTCATGTATAAAATTTGAATTCCAGAACAAGATTTCTTGCCCTTCAGGAGTACCTGGATAACAATATTGACCAGAGCTCTGGCTCTCCCTTTTAAATATGAAAAAGTTAATTAGGACCCAAGTTCTGAAGAGAAACTGGAGATCATGTTTTGTTCCTATGAAGGTCAGCTCTAGAAATCCAGCACTAGCAAATCAGTTATTCCATCAGATTATTTTTTCTATCATACAGATAATCTGGACTCCCACTTTTGCTTTCAGACACATTTTCAGAGTTCTGACATTCTGTGTTTACATCTCCCTATCATCTTATTTTTACAGACCTATCTAAAGTTGACTCCAAAATGCATGCATTAACTTGCTCTGAAGACCTTACTCTATGAATAGATTTATAAAATCTCTGTCAGCAAAAAAAAAGTCACCTTGTCTTTTCTCCTCATTATCCTGGCTTGAAAATTAATGTAGAATGAGCAGAAAAAAATGGGGAGTTACTGCAAGTAGATCCTCAAGTGGCTGAATTGTTTATATATTTCCATTCACTTTATCTAAGAATATTAAAAATCTTCAGAATAATTTGCTTGTAACTATTGGTAGAGACAGAGTATGTCACAAGAAAAACTGACATGATCAAGCAGAGATGAATAAGTATGCAGTACTGCAATAGATGGTTATTAGAACAATAAAATCAGTGTTGTGGCAGTCAGATTCATGCCAAACATGCTGTATGACATGGATGAATTTTAGCATCACAGAGCTGTATGAATGTTTGTGTAGGCACAGTTTCTACCTCACAACGACATAGAAAAGAGCAAGTTGTTCTGTGAAAGCAAGTTATGTTATTGATGCATGACATCCTGAAGTAGAACATAACACTGTATATTTGGCAGCTGTTTCAGGACTCCTTGCTTATGTATACACAACAAAGTAGAATACTGTGTAGACAACTGCAACCTTGGAAGGGCTTAGCTAATTTCAGAGCCAGAACCATCCCAAACTGATACTGCTGATCCTGCTATATAGAGCTACTCTAACCCAGCACTACTTCAGTGTTCTTTGTATCTCATTCTAGCCAGAGAATAAATTGGCCCTTAAACACAATCATCCCTATCCCTCTCTTATGTGATATGTACCTACATGTGTGCACGCACAAGTCAGTTCACACCAACAGCAATATTTAACAGCAGAAATATTTTTGTCTTTGAGTCCAGCCATACACACACCAAAGGTTTAGCACTGCATTCCGAGCTCCTGATAGATGTTCCATCTGAGATGACTGCAAAAATAATGTTAAGCCCTAACCTCTGAGTTAGATAACAAGGACAGAGAGCTGGTTCAGAGTACCACAGGGAGATTTTACAAGACACTTATCTGTCCAGAGATTCACATTTGGTTTTTGTTTTTTTTTTTTTCAAAATGATGGTTCAGAGAGCACAATGTAATGGAGAACTGTCCTACAGGTGAACAAAACAGCTCAACTCAGCATTTGAAAGGCCCATGCAAATGTTTGGAATTGAAAAATCTATGGAAGGCCACCCTCTTTGTACAATCCCAAAGCAGCTCAGTAACAAGATGGGTTTTCTCCCTTGGGTTAAAAATGAAGAAATGAAAAGGAGAAACGACTCCTTCAGAAACAAGATAGAAGTAAATGCTCAGTTTTCCTAATGAAAGATATCATTAATGAATTCTCACTAGGATGTGTACTGAGTCCATTCTTTTCTGTTTATTCATAAAGGGAATAAAGGGAAAGTGAAGGCTTACATGAGTCAGTTTGCTGAAAGAGATAACGGGTGAGGACTGACTGCCAAGGGAAGATCCTACTGTACTGCCTGATGGAATGTAACGTAGGTAAACAAGAAGCAAGATACTGAACAAGTTAAACCAAATGACATGAAACCCAGAAGAGCACAACAACTTTCAGCATCAGCACAAGTATTCATTTTGAATTCCTTTTATGTAGACGAAGAATTATTTTCTGTGTATATAAAAATATGTATAAAAATTAAAAATTGAAGCCAAGATAAGAAAAAAAATGTGAAACAGATAGAAGGCTTATACTCTACTAAATTTTAAATAGTGGATGACAAAGTTTATAACAGAAAGTGCTAGATGACATTAGCTGAGTTTTCTTTCTTTCTCTCAGCTCTGTTGAATGTTAGTGCTATCCCATGCATTATCTCAGGACTTCTTAGAGCTTGTCTACATCTACTGTGTCAGAGTACCCCAGTAGTTTGACAGTCTGAACTCTAATCTTATTTTCACAATCACTTTATTGTATTTATTCATGGCTGTATAAAAGAAAGCTAACTCAATTCTTTTAGAAGTTTATCTTTACAATTCCCAACACAGAACAGGCTCATTACCCTTTAAAGATAGGTTATCGTTTTTTCCTTCTTTTAAAAACTAGCACAGCAATACAAAGCAGCAAACATCACATCATAGTACAATATGTGTACTACGTACTACATCCTCTCTCTCCCTTCACAGAGCTGACATCAGATTTCTTTTCTAAAAAAAAATCCCTAAACAACTTATTTACTTTATAGTTTGAGCCTTTCTAAATAAATCATCAGATCTCTGATCTCTCTGGCAAATGATTATTTTAATATGAGAGTATTTTATTTTTCCTGCTATATAAATGCTTGAGAGATATGTATTTCATTCCAGATATTTTTTTTTTTTTTTTTTAAACTGCAATAGCAACAAGTGGAAGGCAAGGCTTGACATACATTTCAGTTTTAGTGAATTACATGGTACATCATAAAAATTTAGTCACAAAAACAGTTCAAATGAATTTAATAACAGGCAGTCAAAAGCACTCAAAAAATGGATGAAGAAGTTAATGGATACTGAGCATTTATATTAAATTGGTGGGAGGGTAGCTATGGCTCTGGGAAAACTGTTAATTTACTAATGTTGATTAACTACATGAAACACATGGAACAGAAAGTCTGTCGGTTGCATTCACAGGTCTGCTAGAAAAGATCAAAGAATCATTGAATGGTTTGTGCTGCAAATGTTCTGGGGAATAAAGTAAAAAAGAATTTGGAATATGATGAAAGTCACCATGGACAGGATGAAGAACAACTGTGAGAGCTACAGCATGACACAAAGCTGTCAAATGGATGTCACCTGGAAAATTACTGCCTGGCAAGTGTTACTGTGAGCTGGAAACTGAGCCTGTGTTGGCATTGTAACATGCTAATACAAAAGACAAGCACAACTACATAGGAAACACAGAAGACAAGTGTTTTATTCTTTCAATACAGGCATAGGAATGTTCTGAACACTGCCAACCTGTTAAACCCACTGGACTTAGCACCCACTGCAACACTAAAAGCACTGGCCATATAAACCTCTGGCACACCATCAAAGTAAGGATGCTGGCAGTGATCTTTCATCAGCTTAACTTTCTGAATTTGCCAGGCAGCTATGAATAGGATCAGGAACAAGGACAGATGCAGGTGAAAAAAAAAAACTAATTTCCTTCATCAGAAACCCCATCTTAACCCCACCTTCCCAGCCCTTCTTGCCAATTCAAGAGGAAAACCTCAAAGAAGAGCAAAGAGAAGACTACATCAGCAGTTTGTAAGGCTCCTGCCTTTTCTCCATGGAAAAACAATCTGTAGAATTGTTCAAGCTAGCAGAGTGTCAGCACTCCATCACTAGATGCTTAGGGAAGAAAGGCAGCAGAAAATATTGAAGAATGCTAGGGTAGCTACATGTGTTAGGGGCATCTTCATGGCTCTATAGCTGTCTTGACATGTGCATCGCACCAACTCCTGTATGCAGACAGATCTGCCTAATGCATATGTATTGCTAAGTTAATTTTTATTTCCAAATAGGTAATAACATGGGACAGACAAGTGAAAAGCAACATGGCTTTGGCTCTGCCATCAATTCTAAGATGATATTTAATTACTGGAAAAGTATCACAGCTTTTTTGTTTGGAGATCAGACAAATTAGGAGTAAATTCAAGCTGTTTGATGTGAAATTGTGTTGTGAAGAGGGAAGACATTTAACATCTTCCTATCTTTGATGGTGGAAAAAAGGGCCCAGTACCTAAAAGGAACTTCTTGGCACTTCACAAGTATTAGATGCTAGAGTGAGAACATTAGGAGATAGTTTGCTTTCTAATGATTTAAGTCTGACTCATCAAGACTTGACATTTACAGGCATTCAAATATTCTGGAGTAATTAAAAGGGAAGCATTTTAAAAGAGCTTTTTATATCAAAGAGAAAAGAAATAACTTTGTGTTGACTGTCTAACAGAAGTGTGACAAAGCCTAATTGCGTTTATTCAAAATCCAGCCCAAATAAAATGTCAAGATAATGGCTCTTTTTCAAATTTTGAGCCGCATAAGAAACATACAGGGAAACAGACTGTAATAGATACAAACAAATCTATATCTGAATTAAACGAAAAGCTGTTACAAAAAGAAAGTGCACCATTTCCACAAAAGCAGCATAATGACAAATTAGAGGAAAATCATCATTCTCCAAAAAGCATATTATACCTTGCCCATGAGAGGGCAACTCAATTCAGCTTCAGTGACTGTGGAAGATCCTGGGGACATGAAGATTGAGGGTTTGATAGGCAGGGAGGATTCCTGAGAAATTCTTAACCATCTTAAACAGCATGGGTTTAAGTGGCAGCAGAAGCACATTAACCTGGGTTTTCAGCAAAATTCAATGGCTCAAGTTCACTCTCAGGATCCCTTGCAGAAATGAGCTCAAGCTGCTGACTGAAGCAAAAAGCCAAATCACTGTCTCTTTGTGAAAGCAAGGATATTACTCCCTGGATAATTTCCACTGATGAAGCAAAGAAAAGTAAGGGCAAATGAAAGAGGAACAGTATACCTCCATGAAAAAAAATAAAAAATTAAGCACAACTCTTTAATTGATTCTCTAGTCTCTTACATGCTGTCTCCTTTCTCCTCCTTCTACTGGCCAACTTCATCTTTGAATTAATTTCTATCCTTCCTTCTTATTTTTCTCTACAGTCTCTTCTTAACAAGAAATTTTACGTACTACCAGTGAACACAGTACCTCATCAGGGATTAATACTGCCATCCTTTGACTGGGATCTCTCTCAGTGAAAGACAACACATGGCCTACTTTTATCCAGACAAAAACTAGAGGGAAAAAAAAAAGAAAATAGAGAAGACTATAAATAAAATAATACTGGTGTCAGCATTAAAGTATATTCTCTTTACTGCCCAAAGAAGTAAATAAAAATTATCACGCAATTTCTTCTTTCCATATACTGTAGAAGAGTCATCAAAAATACAAGTGTGTTGGATACACTAGTATTCAGACAGCATCTCTGCAACCTCGTATAGCATAGGGAAGTTTTACTAAAATAAGGAGCATGGAGTCTCTGTCATGATCCCCGAGTTCCAATTACAAGCTCACACTTAGTTCTGTAACTACCAGATGTCAAGTCAGAGCTGCCAAAGTGAAGAGGAACAGATGGCATAGACCCATTTAAGTCTGAGTTTTAAGAATGGGTTTGAGGGATTGCATAGAGGGGTTTTGCTTGTGCCAAATAAAGTACTAGGAGATTTTCCACCATTTATAGAGGGAAAAATAAAATTTAAAAAAATCAGGATAAAATCATGGCTTGGGTTGGAAAGGACCTCAAGAACTGTCAAGCTCCAACCCCGCTGCCGCATGCAGGGCCACCAACCTCCTTATCTAATGCTAGACCAGGCTAGGCAATAAATAAAAATAGGCAATCCAAAGGTTTGAGAAAATATAGCAGATATTTAAATTCTGATGATTTTCCCCTCACATGAAAATTTTTAATATTAAATCCACATTCTAAATGATTTCTTGGCTTTAATTTTTAAAAAGGCCTGTAAAACCTGAAGGCATTCCATTAAATCTTATCACTCAAAAATATATAAAAATGTGTTTCAAGTCAGTGAACAACTCTTGGCTCTAAGCATGTCTGAGAAGTGTTAGATTGAAAATTAAAGAAGTTAAACAACCATAAGCAATTGTATTTTGTCAGAACCTGTAGCAGGGTTCAAAGAGAAATCTTACAGCCAAAGTGAGTTTATAAGATTTTCAGCATAAAGTGGCAAAACAGAACACTTTACTACTGGGTGAAGTTCAAAAAGAGGAAAAGTTTAAGGTATCTGCCATCTGAAATTACTAAACTCTCCTTTCTGCTTTACACAGAAAATCTATTGCAATGCTGACATTCTGATCCTCCAGTTGAATTAAGGAAACTGCTTTTGGTCGGCATATCTTCAGAATGCCTGCTAAAGAGTCAGACTCCAATTCAGAAGTAACAATCTAAGCATGGCTTTTAACAGAGGAACAATGCTATTAAGAGAAAGCAAGTAAATAGATACAGTGAGGAGGCTCACCACAAGCCGGTACAGCACTGCTGAAGGCACAGTAGCCTACAGGATAACGGGATTTTTCCTCAATGGTTTGAGTTCTTGCCATTTGAAACTTGTTTCCCTGTAGAATACCTTTAATCTCTGCATATCTGCATCGTCATACTACATTGCTTAACTCCCCAACCATCATCCCAGAACAAAGCTTGAAAATGGCTGGCTTGGCTTATGAGGCTATGCAACATCAGTGCTCAATGTTGCAATCTGCACAGCATAGCAGAGCACAAGAAGCATGCTCTTAAAACCAGTGATGAATGAGTCCATAAACTCATAACCAACTGTGAAAGAATTTAAAGGATGAATCAATGTACTGGAAACAAAACTGTCCTCACATTCCTCATTTAACCTCTAGGCCTAGCTTCATCCTATTCAATTTAGAGATTTTACTTAGAAACCTGGCTGTCTGTGCCCTAAAATTAGGTTCTGAAATCACTAATTCCATCTGCATAATCTAACAAAATCCACAGAACAAGAAGCTAAGGCATGTTCAGAAAAGGAAGGAGGTTAATTCTAATTTCATCATTTTAAAAGACTTAAATGAGACTAAAATTAGACTGATATGAAGGGAGCCTGCCTTTCCAAAAGGGTTTGATTTGAATTCCTTCTTACAAAGAAGATAAGCATGCAGCACTTCTATTCTGGGCAAGTTCTTCAACTTTTGTAGTTATACAAAACTCCCAGTTGTTCTTTAAGAAGAAGAAATAAAAAGCTTTTAACATCCTCTCCCTTCTCATTCCCCAACTTGAATCTCATTGTGAGAGTGCAGAATAGGCTCCAGACTATGGACTATGGAATGCAAATGAATGGCTAAGTCTACAATATATGGAGAATTACACTACAGAAATGCAAAGAGAGTGAATATGTTACTACCATCTTTCCCTTGGAAATAAGGCCACAAGACAGACTGCAGAGCTTCACATACTCATGAGGTCTTCTTCTGTAATCGGTAAAATAGATTTAGGACCAAAATCTTAAATCTGCAGTAATTTACATACTGGTTTTTATCCTACCTGTTATATATATAGAATTTGGTCGTTAAATTGAAAATGATTGATATATGATATATCAAGGGTCTGAAATAGAATAACTGATGAAAATACAACCTCTGGGAGAAAAAAAATGTAATTAGAAGAAGAGGCAAGTAAATTAGACATCTGTAAAGGCAGTTCATGGAGCCAAGCAGCTAGCTTGTGTGGATATTTTACTTACCAAACTGTCAGGCTACAAAGAATATCGCACACTTTCCAGCTACATACATCTCAGTAACAAACCTCTCTTGCTGAAATTTTAAAACTACGGAAGAGTCTGCTTTTAACTAAGTCAAGCAGTTCAAACAATATACACTTATCTCTACAGAAATCATACTTATGAAAACGTTGAAATTTCAAGAGGAATCACCAGGAAGTGTAGTTATAGTAATCTGTGAACAACTTTCAGACTGTGCTGAGGACTACATATATCAGTCAGCCACCTAGGAAAAGAAGAGAGATGCACAGGAATACGCTGGGAGAAACAGTACATTTTTTCCCCATTTTCTTTCTCTCCCACCGATAAGTGGAGTTCCAGAAGTAAAAAGTTTTTTGCTTCATTATCCCACCATAAAGCAGTTAAGCTCCTCTTCTCAAATCCTCCCATGCACAGGACCAGATGTGCCAAGGCTCTGCACTTGAGATAACCAACTGCTCTTGTAACACACCAGCATAAAGAACACTAAGTCAGTAAGAGGAAAGCCAGTCCCTCTGCAGGAGAATCTTGTGAGGAAATACACAGTCTTTTCTACCTCCTAGTTCTGGCAAAGCTCATTTATTCTGTCTTTCTTTTTTCCCCCAGTTTTTTAGCAGCACATTTGTACATTGTTACATCATTTTTCTCCAAGTCTCAACAGCAAATATTCTTTGTTCCTCACCTTTCCCTTCTCTCCTTTCCCACCAGAATCTTTAAAAGGTTTGAACCTGCAGTACACTCTGCAACCAAGAGAGATTTTTGCAGGCAGGGTACGCAGTATCCAATAAAAACTTCGTTTTCCCAAGAATGCCTAGGATCGGTTCATAACTACAGTTTTTCCCTGGATTCCTCATCCATTTGGGATGAATTTGTACCCCCAAGCCTGAGGCTTGGAGTTTCCACATAAAATCTCAGTCTAGCCCTAGACTATTCTGCAAGAGGTAAGAAGAGACAGCTTGAATATCTAATCTGCATGAACCATTATAGATGAAGTTATGTGAAAATAACCAAAGAAACCATTTCATTCCTACAAATTCCCAGGTCTGCAGGTGACCTGGTCAGACTCAACCACAAAAAAAGTAAAATATACACACCTGTCTCAAGGCAAACCATGTCGCTTCTATGTAACAATCAGCACGAATTTTCTGCTGAGACATAGATTTTCTAAACTATGGTACATGAAGTCACTAGTAGGTTCCCTTCCAGTTTTGTCATGATTAGCTATCTTGAAGTTATTGAAGATAGTACTCAACTAACAATGCTAATCTCTATACATGGATAACTTAATCCAAGGTAAAAGAGCTGCATCTCAAAAGCCAATGTCACGTTCAAGTGTTCACAAAATTGTATTGTAAAACAGGAGCAACTACATAAGGAAAAATCAGCAAATAACTTTAGAATTACAGATTCTAAATTAGCAGGGGAACATTCTCCAAATAAATATGCTCACTGTAGGCTCCACTGTAGCCAGGATGCTTATAACAAGATAATGCAAAATCATTTACTAAAATATTCCTCTGGTATCTCACACAGTTCTTCTGCTGACAGAATAGTAAAACTATATAAGTCCTATGTAACATAAAATTTATTGTCTGCCTCAAGGAATATATCATATCATAGTTGTCATTTTATGTAACTCCAAATAACTAGATATTATGTGTTTGCCAAGGGTTTTCTTTAATGACATCAATAACCAATTGCTTTAATTTTGTCACAAATGTGATAGGAAAGATTCAACAGCAAAATATAATCATGCAGAAATAAAAGTTTGAAATAAAATAGTTTTAAAGTGTTATAAATTAATCATTAGAAAACATACACTTTGAACTTTTGAACTTCAATGTACTTGAAATTTACATTTTGCCTGGAAAGTAAATTTAACATGCATATGTATTTTTGTAGGGAGCTATAAGTTTTTGTTCTCCTTCTATCACGAAACAAAGGTATCTGTTCTGCTGAGAACAAAATCTGACCTTTTTCAGACATTTAAGTTTTAGTGATTGCCTTTGAAGAGAAACAAAATGTCACTGTGTCTCCTTAAGTTTGCTGGTAACTCATGTGAACCAGAAAGTTATTTATCTCAGTGGAAGACAAAAGTGTAATCAGCCTGAAGTATAGCACGAGAATTAATAATTTTAAAAGCCCTTTGGTTTAGATATATAAAAAAGTTGTCTTGTTGATGGGTGAAAAGAGGCACTCTACCTAGCTTTGAGTGTCCTTCCAGTGCTCTAAGAAAGCATTTCAATCAATTTCCACGGGTTACAGGCTCCTTAGTGCATGTGTTAGGGATAAGTCCAAGCCCATATTTGCCTGAGCATTAGCTCATTATTCCCACATCACCTATTGTGGATTTAGTTTAATTCCAGCTTGGTAAAATCTAGTATGAAGCAGAAAGAAGCACAACAGCAGCCAGCATCTCAAAGACAAATATAAGAGGGAAACTTAAATAGATTAAAATGCATAAAAACATTTCACTTTTCATAAATAAAAACTTGGTTGTGTTGGCATGGGAGATTGCTGACATCAGTGCTCTCACTGTATATTTTACTCAAAGCTTTGCACTAAACAAATACACCACCAGGTACCATAATGGGTTTTATTTCTTCATTATTTCCATTAAGTACACCCAGAGACAAATGCCACATCGGTGTATCAGTAAGCTTGTAGAAACTCAACATGACAACGAAGGAGAAAAGCAGGGCCATGATCTCAAAGGCATGCTCTTCAACACTTTGAACTGATGGAATACATACATTTTATTTCTCTCTCATTCATTTCCCCAGGAAAATGTCTATTTTACTATTTTGATTAATTACAGGAAAACTGCAATTACTCTACAGCATTCTATTTATTTAAAATTCAACCTTTCATCATGATTCAGTTTTTAAAAAAAGAAAATTCTCCATTTCTAAATCAGACTGGTTATTCCCCATCAAACAAAATGGAGTGAGTGCATTTTGTTGTTGTCACCAAATTTTTTTCAAGACTCTTGTCTTAAGGAGGGGAAAAAAAGACAGGAAATGTTATGTAAATTCACAGCTTTTTCAGCAGTTGATGTTATTGCCAGAGGGCTTCTAAAACTTGTAGAAAAAATGTATGTCTTTAAAAAAAAAAAAAGACATAGGAAAAGGGAAAATGTAGACTGTAGACTTTGTCTATTCAATTCAGTGAGGAAGAGATAATCAAAAGTTATTCAAAATTGTCTGTTGAAGTGATTCTGGTTTCCCCATACAAGGAATTTCAGGAAAACAAAAGCACATGGAGTGTGATCAGCTCTGAACAGGTTTAGATCACATAATCACAGATCTCCTCTCTGTAATATACTGAGCAAATATTTTTCTTTACCACATACAATCCAAACAGGTACAGCCTTCCTTGGTGCTGTTGCTTTTTCCAGCTAGTAAGGTTCAAAGAGGTAGATTAGCTCTCTCAGCTTTTGTTATTCAGAAATCTCTGGTTATTTCTTTGCTGAGCTATGTCAACATGGTAACACATGGAAAATGCTGGTACCACACACTTCCAAGGCACAGTACACACCATGTGGAGATGGACACACGAGTCCCACTGCTTAGCACTTCCTTTTGGCAAGGGTAAATTATCAAGATCAAACTTCTGTGTCTGATTACAAGCCTGCCTTGCTCAAATTGGTAGCAGAGTGCATCCCTACATGCAGAAATTCCTTTCCTTAAGGCTTTACTCTGAAGCACCTTCTTCTGCACATATTTTCTGGCATGGGAGAAGTATAGCATAGTAAATTTCCACTTATTCTAGAAAGGTGGGCAATGAACACACACTGGCAAACGAATTTTGTCTGAGATCTGAAACATGGCAATTCTAACCATAATCTATACTTTGCAGATCTACAATTTTATTTTAAAAAGCAATAGAATAATGAGCATTGACTTTAAACTAATAGCTCATATTACATACTAGTGTATAGTTGAAGATCCCCAAGCCAGTTCCAAATAGGCTAGTTCAGTCAGTACAGCCTAAGCACCTTGAAGCAGAACAAACAAGCCCTAGCCCACAGAAGCTCTGTGCAGACTTATGTTTAACACTGGTGTTTACCATTTGTACCTGGGTTGTTTTGTTTTTGTTTTAATATTAATTTTATGTGTATTTTATGTGTAGGTTTTTATTTTCTTTGTTAAGGTCATGTATTTAGGCAACAGAGCAAACCAAAAAAGTTTTTAAATTCATCAGGCATTTTACCACCACTGAAGGTCACCTTGCAATAACTAAGAAACAGAAAAAGCCATCATAAAGTTATGCATGATCACACTGCTCTTCTATTTGTTTTGATCTTTTTGCAAGAACAATTAATAAAAGAGTCAGGAGCTGCATGCATTAACCAAACTGTCCTATCGTAGCTTTCCACAATCACAAGTGGTAGCAACACAATTAACAGGCAGCTTGTGATTGAGTATCAGTACATCACCAGACAGAACTTGTTCAACTTGATCACCTATTCTTAAGCATTATAACTTCAGAGTCAACATAGTATCAAAAGCTTTTATTACAGTATCAATTATGTGTCTTACAATAACATTTGTTTTTCTCTAGTAGGAATGCATTTGTTCTCTATAATTTAGAAAACCAATTCCTAAACATCTGCAGTAAAAAGATAGTGTAACTAAATTAATTGCAGCTGGAATCTTTATATGAAGCAAAGAATATATGAGTTTCTCTGCCAGAATTTCAGCCCCTTTTTATCTAATTGTGCGTTCTTACTGCATTTTTTCCCTTCAGCATAATGATTAAGCATTGTGTTCTCCTAGGCAGTCTGATCCAGCGCTGATTGCCCTCAGATGCTTCAGCTAGGAAGGAGGGAATAAAACTTGAGAAATGTAATGTTTTCACTTACGTGCACGTACATTTGGCAAATGCAATTGTATTTAATAATGCCCTTTCAAACACTACTGCAAATCATTACAGTTAAATTAGTGGGATTAGATCACTCATTTTTTAATAGAGTAGCTTGAATTATAGAAATATTCCTTCCTGTATTAGGAAGAGGAATATATTAGGATATATTAGGAACATACTCTGTCATCTTACTGCTCCTCAAGCACATTCCTTGTTACATACTTAGTATGACACTTGGTCCACCTACTGTGATACACATGCCTATGACACACCTTTCTAGAAGTTGAAGATATATTGAAAGAGAGTGTTTTTCTATTACCCTGAGTGGAAGGAGTAGCAGACTCACAGATGAAGGGCTTTTCAGAGCCAAACTTAGAAATGAAAGAAGCCCCACCACTCTTTTAGCCAGTGGAAAATTTTCCTTAGCTTACAAGAGTTTAAATCAAAATTTAGAGTTAAATCAAAATAACCCAGAAACTTTTGTTTCTAAAAAGTCAAATTATCAGTGCCTAACACTACTGAGACTTCTCTAACTGCAGGTTGTCTGCATCAGAAAGGAATTAGAGGCCATAAGACATATTACAAACTGGTACTTAACATTTAAAGCTTTTCCTTAAGGCTCCTGTCCACCATGCTGTGGTAATATACTCTAATAAATATTTCATCTGCCACTCTGGATATCTCCTGCCCACTGAAATGGTTAAATGAGTAAGCACACAAGCCACAGAAATAGACAAATAAAAGAGACAAATAGTTTCCAACATTTAAAACTACAAGATTAGTCCATGCTGCCTTCAATTCAGAAGACATTTGAAACCTCTGTTTTAAACTGTGCTTTACAGTCATATCTGTAACAGCTATATAATTTTGCTGTCTGTATAATTAAGGTCCTTCATGGCATACCTCCCAAACCAGCAATTTTGCTTCAACATTTGATACATTAGTATGTGCTGAATCTGCACACATTGTTATAATCAGGCATTGTGCTTCTGTTGAAAAGTGGTAAAGAACAGCTTGCTAAAAACACTTAGAAGCTTCAGACAGCAGCATGAGACTCAAAGCAAAGATCTGTTTAAAACACCTTCAGTATTTTCCCCAAAACTCAGACTTCTTGGAGACAAGGCAGGGAGTGGTGTGCTCCATACTGAGAAGAAGTCTTGTCCATCTTCCCACCCATGCAACCTGGCCCAGAATAGATGTGGCACTGGTACCCTTTGCTGCATTTTACCTTCTCCTTATGAACTCCCTTTAGCTCACATGTACTTCTCTCCACTCTGTAACATAATTACCTTCTTTTTGTGCTTGCTTCTTGTTTAGTGTGGAAAAAGTGAGAAAGAACCAGAAAGATCCTACTCAGCTTTGGTAGTCTGACTACACTTCTACATACATAGGCATACAGATTCTAAAACTTGAACAAACTGGGGAAACATCCTCATCAAACAGGGATGTAGCTGCCAAAGTAGGTAAGAAATGAGAACAAGAAATGCAGAGTGTTAACCCTTGTACAACACCAGAAATCTACATTTCTAGTGGACAATAAATGTTTCCATGGCAGATAGCCATAGTATGGTTTCTCTTGGATCTTACCCATCCTAATTAATATTGTTTAAGTGTACCTTACCCTTGGATTTGCTATTTCCAGTTTTATTTGGTTATTGTTCTTTACTAACCTAGTTTTACAATTCACTTGAGTGTCTGCCAATAAATACATCTTTAGAAGCATCTGGTGTAGCGGCCTGCATCTGACATCATAAGAATACTTCAAATGATAGCTTCAAAGTTCATTTTCCTTTTATTTAGCTAAGAATTACGAAAGGGATGGGCATGAACTAACTATTTACTTCTACATTTCTAGTTTTGAATTTCTAGATCGTTCTGCAAAACTGCTAGCTAGAGCTGCAATGATAAACCACAATTAGGGTGAGTTTTGAGGTTTTGCTTTTTTTTTTTTTTTTTAATAAATTTTCAAGTCTAGCTGAAGTTATAAGAAATAGTCTTGGGATTAGATTATAACCTGTGCTTATTTTCCTCTCAAAGACTGTATGACTACATTTTGTGAAGATGGATGGACACTCAGAAAGCAGCCCGTAATCTGTTCCTGCTCTTTCATACTATTACTGAAAAGGAGCTAGGAAAATTCACAGAAACCCTCTTTGGAAGAGAACCATAATTTAGCAGATGGAGATACGGACGTGAGTGAAGGATGCTATAAAAAGAGCAGCAGCAGAGCATCTCATCTCATAAAAGATGATGTAACTGATATCACAAGCAAAGTGTCTCACCATACAAATTTCAGCATATATGGCTTAGCTTGCCTATCCCCTCTACAGCACTGCCATCCTCCTCTCTGAAGGTCAATTTCCTTATTCCTCGCAATAAGGAAAGTAAGTAATCTCTTATAATGGATAACAAATCCAAAAATCCATTTTCTTTGAATTGTGTTGAGTGAACCAGATTCAAGTGTTCTTGCACAGGCAAGTTTTATTCAGTGAAAAGTGTATTCCAACAGAAAAATAAACACAACATTCAACAACACACACACACACACAAAAACAGCCCAAGACCTCACACTAGCTGGGCTCCCTATTTTTTTTTTTTTTTTTAAAGATATATGTCTCATAATATAAGTGCATGGATATGCCAGCTATTTCCATTTGCATTACATACTCCTTCTACCTCATGTGATAAAGACAGTCAGTATCATTATATCTCGTCATTGACTGCCTGTACAGCCTGTGCACCTTGAAAGACAACCTTAGAGTAGCTGGGCACAAAAGCAAAACAGAGAGGTCAAAAGTGCTTTACAATACAGTAGAAGTCAATCATTTTTTTAGGACATACTAAGTCAGTTGTCCTTAGACAGCACAAGGGAAAACTAGAAAGACTATGCTTGGTTTCTTATCCCTTTTCATTGAGCACCAGGGCTGTGGTACTGCAGGATTAGAATATCCAGCTGTGTGGGAACTGCTGAATCATGGACTGAAGCTCTGATTGACCACCTGAGGCAAGCAATGAGTCAGCCATGGGAGCACAGGTGAAGGCAATCCACCTGCCCTACTGGAAGGGGTAGAGCCTGGCTCCACCTCTCCTAGACCCCATTTAAGAGCTGACTACCACTAGGGAAGGATCTCTTTTGGAGACTGCTCCTCTTAGAGACTTCTCAGTGAGCCCAGGACAGGGGTAAGCTTTCCATCCATTTTTCTTTAGTGTGATAACCTGTTTAGCCTGTCTTGTATATTTTTTACTTATAACATCTGTATATTCATTGATTATACACAAGCCCAGAAAGGATAAAAAGGTAGAAAAAATAACCTTTTTTCTTGACAGGTATTTTAAATTTTATTTAAAACAAAAACAGTAAGAAAGAAGGGGTGCAGAGAATAATAATAACAATCTTGTCATTAGACATATCACTGATAGATTACTTAATTTTAGCCTAGTCTGTATTTTCAAAAGAATAATAAATCCTACCTCACATGGTTAAGGAACAGTTTTCAACAAATTTCAGGTCCAGTCCCCTGCTCAGCTTCTGGTTGTGCCATTCAGTAGTGTTTGCACAGCCCCTAGGACCACTATCTATGGTATATGTCAGTCTTGAAAATGCAATTGCTATCATAACAGCAAGTACTAGCAAGCTTAATTGATCTGTTACTCCCATGGGCTTCTTTGATCACTAAGGGTTTATATATATTCTGCCATGTTTAAATTAGACACTGAATTAATGCTTTATTGCCATCTGATGTTTGTCTAAGTTGATAAAAATAAAATAAATTGCTGTCAATAGAAAAATCATAAATAACTAGAAAAAATATTGTCTATGACTTGTAATAAAATGTAGTGATTGATTGTAGGGTTTTATTAACAGCTATGAAACTGGTGGGGTTTATATTTTGTTTGCAATCCTTATCTCTTGTCTAATGCAAGTCAGAACTCATTAACTATTAACCCATTTATTAAATGACCTCATTATCAAAAAAGCAACAGTTTTCCCACATAAAAAAAAAAAAAACATGCATTAGTAATAGCTCAGATGGAAAATATTACGCAGTGTTTTCTTCAGTGTAGTACAAACATAAGGCCTCCAATCTAACTCAATCCAAAGATGATGAGGTCATCAGTGTCAGGCATGGTTCATTGAGTCCAGCAGACTTCATTCTGCTTTTCACACATGGAGGTAAGGGTATATTAAGCTTGTATTTATCCAGATATCTGCAGTACAGTCCAGCTGCTCATGACTTGTTACATCTCCCAAGCTCATGCCTCCAAACCGGTAGGGAATTTCAGATACATCAGAACATTAAAGTAATGAAAAATAAAAAAAAAAATTAAAAAAAAAAACTATGTTGCAGGGTCCAGTTGAAGTGTGAGACAAAACTTGTGCCATTCAAGTACTCTTCCAGCACCCTGATCACATACATGACTTAATCCTACAACTCTCCTTAGGGCACTGCAAAGGGACTCAGAGAGCAGCCAGTAAAACAGGAAAATAAGACTTGGGAGTCCTAGTGTTTACTGTGCCAAATCCCAGACTTTCCACGTGACCTTTGTCATTCATCCACTGCTTTGGGTGCCACAGTGTTTTCACTGAAGTTTGTAGCTAAGGGTTTTTACCAGAAAGGAAACTGAGTCAGAGGTATAATCATCTGCAAACTAACAACTGTGGTAATAAAGTGCCTCATGCAACTTTGCACAGGTAAGCTACAGATAAGGCTATGAGATGATATAATCTTAAGAAAATACGGACTGTACAAAAAATCCAATGTTCTGCTTAAGGAGCACTGTGGTTCAGAATGGGATGCTTTCTTGCAGCTATATCTAAATAAAAGCTCACTTTTGCTCCCCAGAATACATTTTCTAGGAATATCATCTGCCTGTTCATCTTCAGCATTTACCTTCATGTTCCCTAGGGCCTCCAGTGGTCTCACCATTACTGGGAATTATTCCTCTTCTCCCCGTTAGCAGAAAAAAAATCTTCCCTATCACTTCATCTAACTTGGGCATCTGTGATAAACTATCTTGTACCTTGTGGCCTGTGGCAATTCAGAAGCTCATTGAATGTCTCCTCTTTTAGTGTCAGAAAGAGTCACAATTTAAAAAGCTGAAATGGGCAATTTCTTCAAATACTCAGGCCTCCTAGTGTCCACGGTAAAAACATTTTCTAGCTCTTACACTATTAGTAGGTTAGGTAGCTGTCATACTGAACATGTGACACGTTGGATGGCTATTCTTTTAAATTCTGGTTTGCTTTAGTGGGTCTATTACCACAGCTGTAAAGAGTACATGGCCAAGATATTCATTGACAGTACTATTGGGAGTGACATAGATGCTGAAGAAAGGAAAGCTAGTAATTAATTGTGTGCAGATCCATTAATGTTAAAGGGCACATCCCTGACCAGTGTCCTCTGTCAAAAGATTTAAGTGAATGGACATAACATACAGGTCATCTGTGACAGGTTAAGACCCAGAACAGCAAGAAAAAAGGTTGCATGGAACTCCCCCTAGTAAATGAGCAAGACTAGGGTCAACAGCTTGAGTCACTGAAATGCTTTCAGGAAGAAGTTTCTCTAAAGTGAAGTGGAAAACACCCTGCTCTTGAACAACTGGGAATAAATTGAGCCCTTCATAACTCTAAGAAACTCATTCTATAACACATTCAGAGACTTCTGGTTAATAAATGTGTTTGCCAGTGAGTGCCCAGCATACTACAGGTTAACAGCATTAGTGTCCTATTACAATACTGTGCAATGTGCAGTTTTCCTACCTGAAGTTTTCTTATTGTTGGACACTAAGATATCAGGAAGGAGAGGGTGGGTAGACTTGTACTGATTAATTTGAATTTCCTGTTTGATTAAAATACATTATGTACCACAATTTATGACAATTATAGACTAATGAAGGCTCAACAAACATTTCTATTGCAAGATTTCCTTTTATTAGCTCTGGCAGAGCTCTTAAGTGCACTGTATGGCCAGAGGGAACTTGCTGGAATGGAGTGGGGAATCCAAACAAGAGGAGCTATGCCTGGAACACTGTGATCTGGCCTGCCTGTCTTCATAAAGAGAGCTGATAGTTCACCACTGCTGGACTAACTCACTGGTCTCTGTCAGGCCACTAGCAGCCCTGCAGGGCTAGGACTTGGCCAAGCAGTTAGGAGGCTGATTGTCTTCTGACTATCAGATATCCTTAATCTAAAGTAAACCTAGACCATGATCCTTTATTGTGAACACCAGCAATGACAAAGTGGAAATTTTCAATTACTGGAGGCTAGTGCAGGAACTAAACTAATCTGCAGGTTTTTAACCCTACTCTGCTTCAGTTCCCCTAGGTGTCTAACTTTCTGTAAAGATGGATTCATATCCATGATTTCCAAGACATTACCGCAAGCATAATGATCATGACCCTGTTCACCATTTTTATTAGAAACATTAGCATCCTCACCCCATTCTGATGATATCTGAATTTCAGGAATTTGCCACCCTTCTCAACTCGGGATTTTTTTTTTATTTTTTTTTTTGAGGGTGGGATAGGAAGGGACAGCACTAATTGAATACAGAGCAGGAAAAAGATATAAACCACCATTATTGCTAGAGCATGAAAGCATAGAGGAACTGAACATAAGTAATGTTCTTCAGCATTTAATAGGAAACAAATGCTCTATCCATGTGATCACAGAATAGCTTAAGGCACATAGGTGACAAACCAGGTAGCCTGAGCTGCGTGGGATAGCAAGCAGAGGCCTGCCAAAACACTAAAAAGCAGACAACTATTACCATGCAATAACAAGTTACAAAACTAACTTAACTGCTTGTCACAGAGCTAAACTATACATTTGACTCCTAAGAAAGAAGCAGGATTTTATTGATACAAAAGTGATTAAATAAAGAACACAGTGATCTAAGACTTAAGTTGCAAGGCACACATTATTTACAGTACTGAGGCTGTCCTGCTAAGTCACAAGGTTCAGAGTGGATCCCTTTTCTATCTGAATTCTTTCTCAGAGAAGTTTAGATGTGGCCAAATAGATTTTTAGTTCCAGACTTGATCAACCATTTATGTCTATGGACACAGCCAAAGATACAAAGTTGAGTGAAACTAACCAAACATAAACTATTAGTCATTTAACAAGAATCTGCATCAGTAAAACATCTCTTGACTTCAGGGTGTAAGGGATCTTCGCACAGGTATAACCCTCAAGAGGTGTTCCTATTCATTGGGGAAGCCTGTCATACAGCCAGTCACCATGTAGGAGAGCTCTAGGGCCTCTTGGGCTGCTCACTATTTATGGGGTAGTACAGTTGATTCATACTCACTATTTTAGTGCATGCTCAATTGGCCTTTAGCTGCCTTGGTGCCTGAGCAAGGCCTTGAGCATTTCTCTGAGCCCAAGTAAAGCCTTGTATGTAACAGCCAGATAAAAAGAGGAAGCTGGGGGAGTGCATGCTGTCACACTGCTGCTTCCAGGTGACAAAGTATGGCACCGGTTACTGTGTCGTGGGTGACTCACCCAGTGCAGATGATTTTTTTATTCAAAACAATTCAGTAGAAGATAATTCCATTACATGAACAGGCCCTCAGACAATCACACATTAAAGCTAAGAGCTGCGAATCTCTTCCTGAACATGTAAGTGGAATTATTCTACTACAAATTTTCTGATATTCAGCACATTTTCTAATTTTAGAGGCAGTAAAGAAACGCCTCCCGTATGTTGCACTTACTTACCTGCAAACAACTGTGCAGGTAAAAAGATGAGTCATAGTTTTCATTTAAGTAACACAAAGCTTGAATCTCTACAGTCACACTGATCATTTGCATCGGTGTTCAGCTAAGTCCACCCAATACTGCAATTCTACTAGATATTCTCCTCACATACTGGTGTGAACAGAGTGAACAGGAGGCACGTGAATGCCTCTGTCAGAGAACACATCCAGAACTGCTTGTGCTTTCTAGACCCCTTTCAAGATTTTATTTCAAGATACATTCCATGAGAGTTGAAAATCATGTAATTATTCATGTCATGCAGACATTTCAAAATTTAAGAACCATCATGTCCTAAAAAAAAAGTTGGCATCAGTTTTTCCATTTATGTAGGCTGCTAGGGAAGCAGTGAATAACACTGCGTTGGACCGCATAAATCACAAAAGAATGTTCTGTCAAGAACACCAGAACTTTTACTTGAGACCTCACGTAATCCCTTGCAGTATTTATCTTTTAAACAGAGGCTGCCCAAAACACAAGAGCACCACACAGTAACAGCTTAGACCACTGGATCAGACACAGGAACAGCATGTGCATTTGCACAGGAACCTCTTCTTAAGTAGTGGAACAAATACAATTCAGCTGTTTCTTATGTAGCATTCCACATTAGAATTCCACAGTAACAGCAGCATGCAATATTTCAGTTTTGTCTCTTTTTCTTCAGCTTTCATATCAGCTCTTCACTACAAGATACAGTTCTGACCCAAACCATCTCCCCTAAAGTCGTATAAGGTGAACTGTCAGGTAGACACAAAAAAAAGACAGATTTTAGCCAGATATTTGTCTAATGGAGCAAGATTAGCCAGAGCTTTGCTTTACATTTTTCTTTGCCTTTTGCACACAGAGTAACTGTTCCAAGTAGAAGTCCATCAGAAAGAGAACAGCTGTTCTCTGTAAAACCAAACAAGCCTCCCCCACCATCTAACCATTCCCAAAAACCCTCTGTTCTACTACTGGCTTTTTTTACTATCACTCAAGACTGTGTTTAAGTACTCAGTTCTGGTTCCAGTAAAAATGCAGATCAAAGGACTGTAGCTGTGCTACAGATTACAGTATGATGGAGGGATGTGAGCAAGCTTGAACTGCGTCTGTCTAGCTGTGACCTTGTTCAGCAGAGTAAATTAGTTATGGTAAGGCTTTGTGCTGCTGCAGTAAGAACTCTACAAATACCCATGTTACCTCATTTAAAGCTAGAGTGAGAAGACAAGAAGAGAGCTTCCATCATTTAAATATTCAAATGGTTAGCAGTTCTGTGGCATACTCAAGCCAGGTCATTCCAAGAACTGACATTCTGTGAATTGAGTTTTTTTTTTTTAAGCTGTTAACCATGAAGCAGTTGCTAAGCATCAGAACTGCAAGCAAACTTCAACACTTCTGTCATCTTGGGAAATACAAATAGTGATTCTACCTAATGAATTTACCTTGTCTTTGAAAATTTAACAGCATTTCTGAAGTCTACCCAATTCAATGTTTCTTCAAAACAATGAAAGGACAATCATGAAATATCTTTTTCAATCATGAAAACCTTACCATACTGCAATTGGAAACTGGGATTTTTGTCTGTTTCATTTTGGTTGTTTTTGGGTTTTTTTTGTTGTTGTTTGGTTGGTTTGAGTTTTTTTGTTTGTTTTGTTTTGTTTTTTTTAATAAGATGGTGTTTTTTCCTCAGGTTTCCAAGGTCTTGCAAATTCTCCTATACATTAGAAAGGACACGTTCTCTAACAGTGAACACTGTCAACTAGAAGATATTTTTCAGAAGACAGAATCATCTTCACAGAAGGAAAACACAGTCACTGCTAAGTTTTGTAGACATTAATAATGTAAGGTTACTACACAAGTTACAGTAATGTTTGCATCTGTTATTGAAAAAAGTCTTCAGAAACTCATGGAATTTTGAAAAGATTTGCTCAAATTTGCTCTCTCCAAAGGACAAATTATAACACTGACTTTATTCAAAGTGGATACTGAGTCACTGGAGAGCCTTTGGAGCTTTGATTCAACTAAAAATTTACCACAATTTCAATGTTTGGTGCTGACCATTTATGTTGTCACTCCATTACACTGTACCTTGAAAGACTAGGAAAAACAACCTCTTGCTTTTGCTGTTTAACAGGGTAAGACAGAAGTAGATTATTTTTTTCCCACTGTATCTTTGCTGGTTTGGTGACTGCAATAATCAAATATTGCATCAGCTTCAGTTACGTTTGGAGAGCAGGAGAAAAAAGCCACTGGATGAAGAGGGGCTGTCATCATGCAGCAAATTGAGGATATGTGTTCTTTGAAGCTTTCCTTCAGCTTTTCCTTCAAGGAGATTAAAGATTTGGAGGAAAAGCTCCTCAACAGGGACTCTTAAGCAGAAACTCTCAAATGGAACTTGGAAACAGTTGAAAAGCCAAAACATGGAAAAAAGAGACTGCAGAGAAGCAGATTGTAACTGGGCAGCAATAACCTACCTAAGCTTGCAAAAAATAGCCAAATGTAGATAAGACTGTGCATCTAATGATTTGTTATTTAGTCCTTTTTTCTTGCAAAACTTCTATGGAAAAAACAAATCATGTATTGCTCAGTGCTAAAAGTTCCCTGAGACTGTTTGAGACCACTTATAGCAGCTCTTGCCATAAAAGCAAGATTGTTTTAACAGCCAGAAAGAGATCAAGTGGACCAAGAAAGAAAGAATGGTCACTGAAAACCATGGGGAAAAAGAAGGACTAATACAGACAGGAAATATTCAGGGAAGAGATCAAAGGTAGATCTACTTTATCTTTAACCTCAAATGCAATTGATGTATTTGCTTTTACTAAGGAAACATTACTTTTTTCTCCTTTTGTTTCTTTCATTTTTATTTGTTTAAAAAAAAAAAAACAAACACAATTACCCTACTAAAACCAGACTTCAGAGGTTTCACTCCTATGGAAAAGGATAACAATACAGTGGGCAAGTATTAGATGCACCACTACTTTACTGAAAGGCATACCCATGAACACCATGGGGACCTTTGTGGGGCAGCAGAGGTTAATTGCATTTCATTTTTTCTAATCTTTTCCTTTGATGCAGGATTTTGCCTTTCAGATGATTTCTTAAGAGAGTTCCCTTCCATACCACATGCAATTCTTTTGCCCTTTAATGAAGGACTAGATTTCTAGTCAACCATGATAAAGTTTTCTTACTGTTTTTCACCCAAGCAATAATAACCTCTAACAAGCTTTCCTCTAAAATCTTTTTTTTTTTTAAGCCATCAATATCCATTTAAAGAATAAACTTAGCAGGACTGGACACCAAGGCGACGAACCCACACAAGTGGTACTTCCCTGGTGCGAGTTCTCTCTATACCAAGAACTCCTCCAAACATCCAGTCCACAGAGTGAGCTTGAACAAAAACAGTTGAGCTGTCTTAGTTTGCAGTGTTTGTTGTTACTACCTGGAATATCTCAAAGCAGCAAATAACATTGGTGCATATGCACTCCACATCTCTTGCTAACAATCACAACTTCGGAAAAAATGACTTGACAGCTGCAATCAGGGTATTCATCATCACTAGGGAACAAGGCAAATTTCAATGTCTTTTGTTGAAAAATATCTTCACAGTACTTCAGAAAAGAATGCAGTGCAGTGTGTAATATATCTAACGCAAGGCAAGAAAACCAAAGATCCTTTCCAACTCAAATGATCCTGTGATTCTGTGTGATGTCTCATTACCATAGCAGAATTTAAAAACAACTGACACGTACAACAGAGACATGAATAGAGATTACTTCTAGAGTCCAAAGGATCAAGATCTTTTCTATTATTAAGAGAATTACGTGAAAACAGAATAATGCACAATGCAGCATTTAAATAAGCATAACCTATACGTAGCATGAACAAAGACCACTTCTATCACAGAATATCATTTATAAAAGGCTAACATATCCTTATACTTCATGAGGAAATGACAGCTTGCATTTATGCTCTTGGGTGGCCAGTGTATCAAGCATGATATTTACACCCTTATTCCATTGCAGAAAACAAACAGCAGCTGGAGTCCTTGCAAGGCCAAACTGGTCACTGGAACAAAGTAGCAAGGGATTAACCCTAAGAGGAGGCACCAGCACAGAGGAATGCTTCTTGCTTTTCAGCAGGGCCTTCACACTACCAAGCTATCAGCTACTGAAGAAACGGTTGGTGGGAGTAAAAAAAATAATCTTGATTAATCCTAAGCATACCTCTGTAAAGAAACAGAATACAGGAAGGAATACTATGCAGTTTTCCAAAATCAGGTATTTTCCTATAATTGATCTGCAGGAAGGAAGTATCTGACAAAATACAACAGTATTTACTATTTATATTTTCCACAAATCTTTTGAATTTCAAAAATCAGCCGGACATCAAGCTAGACTCTCTACTTATATAAACATGAAAAATGTAAAGGAAGGGAGTAGCTGGCCAGAACATAGAGAAATAGATATCCAACTAGGAAACTTTAGGAAAGGAAAGAAAAGGAAAGAAAAGGAAAGAAAAGGAAAGAAAAGGAAAGAAAAGGAAAGAAAAGGAAAGAAAAGGAAAGAAAAGGAAAGAAAAGGAAAGAAAAGGAAAGAAAAGGAAAGAAAAGGAAAGAAAAGGAAAGAAAAGGAAAGAAAAGGAAAGAAAAGGAAAGAAAAGGAAAGAAAAGGAAAGAAAGAAAAACCACTACCTGAAATCCTTTTTCGTAAATTACTAAAATTACTGAAGCTCCCAAGATGCAAAATACCGGTTTAGTCTTAACCTAGAAAAATAGCGCCCTCTAGTGGTAAAAATACCGTGTTATTTGAAAGTATGGAGTTGATCATTTCTTAAGACACTTAACTGTATTAGATTACTCGATTTACAGGGTTCCGTTTTCTAAATACACTTAATTAAGGAGCTTTTATTTGTAGCAAGATATCTGAGTGTATCATTGCAAAACTGGCAAATCAGCATTTTCTTACCTGATGTAAGTATCTGCTGTCTGATTACGCTGCTCTGCACATTCTCAGTATTCATTACAGTTAGAAGGCATTTTACAGAAGAGAGATTTGCACCCCATGTGACTGTGTCATTTGAGAACTAACACGGATATAACACTTAATCATAGATCTGCAGATCTCGAGCAGATCAAACAAAAGGAAATAAGTATTTTTAAAAATAACAACTTAGCGTTACCTTAAATAAGATTTCATGTGTATAGTGTCCCAGTGAAAATACCACTAATTCACTCAAGTAAATAAGAAAAATATTGAAGCTGGGGGGGAAGTAAGTATTCACAGGTTAAGGAATCTAACACAAGAAATATGAAATAATGAATGGTGATAAGGATCAAAATATTGAGTCTATTCCACATACCACAATATTAACTGGTGTTACACTTTGAGATACACTTCCTGCATAAGTGCATGTTAAAATAACTAGAAAATAACTACTAATTTCACCTCATATCATAGTTTGTCCACAGAAGATCTAGTTTGCTTTGAGTAGTCTCACTACAAGCTACTGATCTTCTCTTGGTAAAGACCCTTCTTGATGTGAACCTGCTTGTGCTTACGAAGAAGGAAGCTGAGATGAAGAAATCTTAAAGCCTGCACCAGCTGCAATGTTGCTATTCATTAGCCATGACTCAACTTTTCCAGACACTCAGACTACATTTTCTAAGAGATTTCTTTCCTTTTTTTCCCATAGTCACGCGCTCAGAACAAGAGCCCCCCAAGGAAATACTTGAGAGCTAAAGGACAACAACACATCATTATCAAGATGAGAGAGGGCTCAATTTCTTTTTTTCAGTATAGGCCTATCCACTCAGGCAGACAAGCTTCTCAATGTATGTCTGTCCTGCTGTCTTTTTAACAATTTTAAGCTTCACAACAAACTAGCTTTGATAATTTGAATACAGAGACAGTGTAGAAAGTTAATTTTAATGCGAGTCCAGTGAAAAGGTTTAAAGTAGTATTGATGTTGTTTTTCCAAATATTTCAAATTAATTTGAAAATAGAAGTGTTTCTACTCTTCTCAGCTCAGGAAATCATTTAAATGAAATCAGCTTCCATTTAACCAGTACCTTTAAAAAGTGATCTCTTTGAAGCAAGATGCATTTCTATAAATTACTTTGCATTTTTCACTATCTTAGATATTAGCATTTTTTCTTCCTCTGACAGGAACAGATAGGTCATGTTTATGACACTGAGCAGTCAGAATGACAACATAACATGCTACAGAACTACCTTAAAGAGTAGTCTACCTGCCCCTATCTCCAGAGGAGCTCACTAAGTACACTATAAGCACACTACACTTAGTAAGTCAGGCATCTGCCTGCAAGCATTCATTTTTGAGTTGTGTGTGTGTGTGAGAGAGAGAGCGCACAACAGACATTGCACAAATAAAACTAGCTGCTCCTAGGAAAGATAATCGAAATCTTCTCTCCCCCTCTCACTACCAGCAGTACAAACAAAAGGAGTATTGCCTAGCATACAGTCTAGCTCCTCTTCCTACAAAGAGTGAAGATCAAGAGTTAGGGTTCTTTATTTTTTAATGCTGGAAAGTATTCCATTGATCCTGTTATCCCCACTGCCCAACTCTATTTTAAGGCTCTACTTATCCCAATATACTCCAGAAAGTGAAGATACACAGTTCTGAAGAACTATTAACTCAAGAAGTAGAGCAAGTCCCCCAAATCAATACTTAAGAGTGAAAAAGAGAATAAATTATTTGATCCCACAATATGAACAACAACAAATATACCCAAGACTTACTAACTTAGAGTATCATAACACTATATTTGATTAAGGAATTCTTTCAAATGAGATGTTTAAGAGGAAAATGCATACAGAGAGTATATAGCTGAGGATACCAACTAAGGCTGTTTATGTATACAAGCCTAATTATATTCTGAACTTTTGCAAGACCAGGAAAAAGTGAGCAGTGGAAGAAGAGTGTCTGAAGCAGTCAAGGAAGTTCTCTTTGAAAGACAGAGTCATCACTGTTTTGTTGTTTGTTGTGGGTTTTTTTGTTTTGGTTTGTTTTGTGTTTTTGTTTTGTTTTGTTTTTAAGGTATTAATGTTTGATGTGTGACCTATTTATTAACCCATTCAATATTATATTTAAATGCATTTTACCACCTTTAGGAATCCACGTCCAAAGAAACAACGCAAAATTTGTATCTAATTTTGCTCATCGACCCTATTCCTTTACCAGTCCTTAAGAAAAATGGGAAGAGGGCTTGTAAGTGAAAATAGCAATAAAAATATAGTTCTTAAGTACTAGACTTCAAATTGACAATATAGTATAAAATACAAAAGAGTCTGATAATGGGCCAATTGTCAATTAAATCACAGAAAGTCTAAAAATAGAGTGAGATAGGACAAGAAATTAAAATACTTTAAGACTGGAATATATGCTATGTTCTTAAATATTTTATTATCTTTAACTGCACCTTCAAAACTTATGGATGAAGAAGATATTGATTTTCCTTCCATTAAAATCTATTTATAGAATAGATAGCTCCATTTCTCTTTGTATCTGGTAGCCTCTTTAACACTCTTAGTTTGACCCCTATGATTCACTGTCTCTAAGAACACCGGAAACTTTATTACTGAAGGACACTCATTTGAACACAAATGATACCAATTCCTCGGTAAACCAAGGGCAGGAAAGTATCATAGACGTACAGCCTGATATGTTAGCTTAAAAATTACTGCTACCAGTTCTATGGTATGACTCAATACAGCAAAAATGATTAATGAAGCACTTGATTTTTAGAAGATGTTTTGTCGGTTTGAAGGGGGAGGATAGGGAAGGGTCTGTAGTCAAATTGTTAGAAATATACTCCTCTGTGCTAATCTCCAAGGATGTCTTGAGATACTAATAACAATTCTGAAAGTTCAGGAAGTTTTGAAATATTCATAAGCTCTACTTTCAAAAGTTTAGTCAATGCCTTAAACTTGTGGCAGACTTAAATAGCTCCTGTCAACTCAAGAATAAGAGTAGAAAATTCTACTGCTGGAATACACACAACTGGTGTCTGGAGCATAAGCTTCAGAATATCATAGAAGAGAATTAAGTGAGCAAGGATTCATTCCTAAGCAGAAACTGCACACGTGAAGAGGATACTGGAGATCCATGCCCAGCAGCAATCTAGCCACTGAATCATTCTGCTGCAATGCAGCAGACAAATACATTAACCTGGATCAGAATGACTGCGCATCTTCACTGTTCCAGGTTTCTGATACCAGCTCTGCATGGCTAAGTAACCATGCCTGAGGTTTTTTTTTAAAAAAAAAAAAAAAAAAACAAAAAAACACATTGTTGAGATCTTACTGAATTTGATGTTGATGCCAGATATACAAAATAAGTTTCTTATATCTATGTTAGCTTTTAAATGTCATTGAAGTTTATAGATCTATATATCTGATGTTTTTAATGTTTAGCTAGAGTGCTGTGCAATTTCCACGTAGTACTATAAGCATTAATTGCTGTAACACTAAGCAAAATTAGTTTTGATTAACTAATTTTAAAGGAAATCATGTAAGGAAAACTAGTTGTTCATTGTTTTATAGCAATACTTTACTCTCACACCAAATAAAACAGAAAACATTACACACTTTTAAAGGTTAAATGTCCAAATTTTCTAGAAACTATAACTATGAATAATTTAATGTTTAATTATTTCTGCCATAGAAACTGTAAGAAACTCTACATTCAGCATTTCTTCCTTGAAACTGTTTCAAAACAGACAACTAATATTTATAAATTTACTTATCATAATAAATAGCACATAAACATTAATTACTGAGAAGTGATATATCCACATATGCTCTGAACAAAATCCAAGCTGTTTTTTGACACAGACCATCAATATCAGCTTCCTATAGCGTCCATACACTAACAAAATGCAGCCAGAGAAAATTTTCTGCTCCAAGGCAGCTCCAGTTGACATAAACTCTCTGTTATCAGCTCAGTATTCTTTTCTCTATTCGCATTTCTCCCTTGAACCTGTCTGAAATGCCCATAGGTAAGACGAATGAAAACACTGCTGAAAGGGTTGCAGCAGAACCTGGCTGGCTGCCAGAATGCTCTGGCAAGCAGAGGAAGGCCACTGGCCAGCATGGAGCAAAGGTAACTGGCAGCTCAGAAACACGGATCTGACCACAGCCAAGGGAGCAGATGGGTTTCTGCACACCTCAGCAGTCTGAAAAAGGAAATAGAAAAAAAAAACAAACCTCCCTATGACTACGCAGAGGACTTGAACAGTACAGCTGCTGTCCTCCTTCAGCAATTCCTGAATCCAGGGATTTAATTCAAGTTCCTCCAGTTAACCACAAGTGAGAAAGCAGAAACAGACTAGAGAAAAACACGTGAACAACCAGGATGGAGCATTTTAGGTCTTCACCCAGGAGAAACTTCTCCACATTACCTAATGCACCATCAGCTTGTTTCTCTTTGATGCATCAGACAGCATACAGAGCAAACAACCAAGCCAGTGAGAAACTGAGCATATTCACACAGGAGTCTCAATTTAGATTTTGCCAAAAACAAAACATTACAAGCGTTACATGGTTATGATTATTTTTCCATCTCCTTTCCTCTTCCGTGAATGTTAGAGAATTTTATTACCTCCAAAGCTACTCCTTTTCATAAAAACACAGAAATATATTGTGATTATTCCTGCAAGCATCAAACCCCTCCCTCCATTAAAAAAAATCCTTGGTGACTGTGCAGAAAGCCATGCATTACAAAGAAAAGGTCAAGAAGGAGTTCTTGGTATAGAGATGAACAAAGGCTTTGCTCACCATCAGCATTCATAATCACTTAGCAGATACATCGCCTAGGGCATGAAGCTGTTGTTCTTCATCTTTAGGAAGCACAGGCAGAAAGATCCTGGTACAGAAACAGTCAAACAGTGCTCTTGAAACCCAGCCATGCTACTTCTGCATTGTGATGTGTATTTGTTTACTTCAGACCTTCCCTCTCACTTCCCTTTCTGCAGCTTGCCCTCTTACCCCCATTCAGTCATTTGCATTCAAGGAGTATTTCCCTGTCTGTTCTGCAAAGAAAGGAGGGAGAACAGATGGATGTGTCCTGTCCAGCCAGTCCGCAATGCAGGTAATGGCCATAGCAGTTTCAAACTGAAGGAGGCTCAAGTTTCTTCTCGCCCAGCCTCATGCTTTCCTGAAGTGCAAGATTCCCCATGGATTTGGGCTCAAACATCAGGGACACCAGGCATATTTAAAGTTTGTATGAACAAAAGGTAGCATACATGAAGTACAGGCTATCTGGCTTCCATTGAATGCACACACTTAATATATGCTCAAGTTCCAGGAAGCATTTGACTGACGCACCCAGAAATGTACATGCAGATAGGCTTTGTATGTTTTCCTAAAGGTACTTGAGCTGTTTCCATACAGAACAAAGCACATAAAAATACAGGTCTCTAGAAAAAAAACTGCCTAGAGATAATACCCTATTCTGTTCAACTTCACCTCAGACATGCAACAGCACCCGACAGCAGTATTTAGAAAGATAGAACCATCATTAGATCTATCAACCAGGACAGTTATTTGATATTCCTTCATTTTCTTTCACATCAATTAATTAAATGGAGATAAACATAATTGCCCAGAGAGATGCTTCTGTCCTTTATTTCTCAGGACGGACTCTATATGAAGAGAGCAAAATGAGTGATATGTTTTCTGTTCCTGAGTCAGAGATAGCAGTACTGCATTTAATAAATAGTATTTGGGAAGTCCTTCTAGTGTTAATTTGCACAATCACACTCTTCATATCTGGTGTCCTGCAGACTATCGTGCTGAGACAGTGTATGCAAAAATTCCACTTTGCACATTAATGTAAACGGGCTGTGGGATAGTTCTTGTACTTTGACAAGCAGTGGATAAATTATCACTTAAATAACTTCACGGCATTTACCTTCTCTTCGGCAATGAAGACCTCCACATTATTTAAAAAAAAATTTATCACAAGAAAAGGGGACTCAAACTGGATGAAATCCACTCCATGAAAATGGTGTAACAACATATGATCTTCTGTTTTGTTCTTCCTTACTATTCTGTAGTAACTATTTTGTTACCAGGAAGCCTTGAAGTGACTCTTAATAAAGCAAATAATATTGAACCAAGATCTTTTCTGAGTAGTAAAACGTAGCTGAAAGCTCCTCACCCATGCATACAGAGTGATGGTAACACACAACACTTCCAAAACTTTTGATTCTGAGTCTTTTATTACATTTCATCTGACTGCTTTAAAAATTTCATGTTATTGGTAAATTTTGCTATATCCCTTCTCAGCTCCCAGGCTTATATATGAGCACAATGAAGAAATTGTGTCCATGGCACTTCCACTATTCTCCCCTACATTACTACAAAAAAAAAAAAAAAATCTCATATTTCTCCCTTTTCATTCCTCATTGTTAAATTTCCTTTTATAAAGAAGAGGCGAAGTCTCTTTCCTTACAAGAGGCGAAGTCTTCTCACAGACCAAGAGCTGGATAAGAGACAGGAAAAGCAATACTGGAATATAAGGCTGGAGCTACTGCTGCAACTATCTGGATGCATGCAAGTTGGGCTTTCAAATACTGGGTTTCTTGTTGGAAGACCTCCCTCAAAAGCACTCCCACATGCTGTAGCTCACCAGAACTTGCTATGCTGCTTTTCACTCTTTGATCCCTTTAAGTGTTAATTTCCCCTGTTTGCTGATGATTTTCTGCTCTTTCCCCTTTCCTCCTCTCCTGAAACTCACATCAGCCATTGCTTTTATTTCCATTATCAGCTACTGTGGAAGAATAAAAACTAAATGATCCCTATCACCCTTCTTGACAAGTACAAGCTTGAGCCACTGTTAGTCAGTACAGCATTTTCATAGCAACAACATTAATAGGAGTATGATTTTCTTTTATTTTTGCATTAAAATAAATATTTGCTTATCCCCAACTAACCTATTACATTTTGCTCAGTCATTCATCTTTGTAAGAATCACTGGAGTATAATAAGTAATTTGGAGTGCACGTTCCACTCACAGTTGAAAACCCTAAAACATGCATCAAAAGAAAGTTGTCTTCTGTGGCACACTAACATTGTATTTCTTCCTCATAGCAAAGTGGAATATAGAAAAAAGGATAATTCATAGCAGTCAAGAATATCCAACCAGAACTTATCAAAACAGTCATAAGAATGTCAGAAAGTCTTGAGTACATAATTAATGCCGTTTGTTAGTAATCACATTTTGAAATAGAAAAAACCAGATTTTACTTAGAATATTCCTGTTAGAGTTCTGCTCATCTCCCACTGGGTATCTCTATTAACTGATCGGAGATTTTGAACAAAATTTCCTGTAATTTCTTTAAATAAAAGTTCCACAGTAATTCCAATACTCAAGATTTTCCTGAAGTAACAGTTACCAATGGAAATGAAAAAGAAAAAAATCTTGCTTCAGTTTTATGTAAACATTTCATTTAATTTCTGGTTAGTTGTTTATCATTGTCAGCTGCCACAGAATTTCAATCTTTGGTGTTTTCACAATCCTTCTGAGGAAGCTCTGGCAAACAGTTGCTGCCCCAGTGCAGTCTCACTCAACGCACACTGCAGGACATTTATTACCAGTCCAAGAACTCCATAGACTTGTGATAGCCAGAGCAAGCATGTCTAGAATGATCGGATGTAGTGAGCACACTAAGGATACAATGAACTATCTTGCTTGGGTGGTTTATTGTATTTTTCCCCCCAGGATATCCTCTAAATAGAAGATTAAGAATTTAATGATAAATTCGTAACTCCATTTACTGTAATGAGCAGATGTTCTCAGTCTTAAAAATTAAACAGACCTCTTTATATACTAAGAGTTCTATCTTTAAAATCTTTACTGGGCTTAACACTATTCAGCCTAGTTAAAAATGCAAGAGAAGACTATTAAATCAACCATTACATTAAAATCTTTGCAAGAAAAAGAGATGGAGAAACAAAATAAGTTCTACAGGAGCTAACTACATGAAAACATCAAAACAAATCTGGAATAATGCTTGCTTTGCTGACTTTTGAAAGAACTCTTACAAAAGGACGATGTATGCTAAAGACAGCAATAGGAATATAGTAGTTACTATGCTTAGATTCAAGCCTTGATCACAATGCATCACCCTTAATTTCAGTCTCACTCTCAGTGCCCAGTTTCATACATTGCATTCCTCTGCTTATCAGCAGGAAGCCTTATGTAAGCAGATACAATCAAACAGATAGATCAACAAAATTGGTCCTTTCTGTTCAAGAATGTAAGAAACATCACAGCCAGCCTAAGACTCTAAAAATAGGAAAACAAGGCACCAGGAACGAAGACTGGTTTGTGCTCTGAGAAAGCTCTCTCTCCAAGGACAGCAGACAGTCCCAGCAAGCATAGATCCTTGTACATGGAGAGGAATGTATTTCCCATATGCAGGAAAGAGGATATTTTGTATATGTTAATTGAAACTAGTGGAGAAATTACAGAGAATTAAGTGCCCTTCTCACTCTCGCTTCTTCCTTTGAAGGGTTTACATTGGTTCTTTCCAGGAAAAAACATTATCCAAAGAGTGGACTAAAATCATGAAAGAATCACAATAATGCATCTCAGACCAGGGCTGGGGGAAGGTCAATAAGGCAGGGGCTCAGTCCAACAGTTGTTAAAGGAAATAGTGTTGGATTTAGGATTTTAAAAGCAAAATGTGCCGAAAAATAGCTAATGATATGCAATTAAGTCTTCATTAATGCTAAGTTCCTCAGGTCATACATTACCATCCTTACTTAATCTGACAGGCAGCAACTATACTGTGTAAGCACACAGCAATAAGTTCATTTAAACAAACCCACTTCCAAGAGATTTCTGCTTCTCATGTTATCACTGTCAGCTACTGTGATAAAAAGGCTTTTTCCTTATCACATTAACTTTTTCATGTATACCTCATTATTTCTTCATCCTGATTACACAGTGGAAGTGTTGGATTCTATTGAAGGCTATGGAAAAGGTCACTGACAAAAGAGTGCTCAAGTGTCTGTTTGCTATTTTTAAAGAAAACTACCACCCTAGTGTTAATATTTGCTTTCACTTACAGAAGGTATGCTTTGGTTATCTGAAAAGCAATCACGGTGAGCCATATGAGGGGAAAAAGCACTGAGAAGGCATTGATCTCAAAAGGATGTAGACATGCAGTGACTGAATTTTTAGTTGTTTTTTTCTGTTGTTGTTTTGTTGTTTTGTTTTGTTTTTTTTTTTAAACAGAAATTGCTGAAATGTTTTGCGTTTTTTTGTTATCATTAAAAGGCTGTTGAAAGGCATTTCAGCTATCCACTACACAAAAGATAAAGGACAGTTTCTTTGTTTGATATCCACAGAAGAAATCAGAGCATGAAAGTTAAAAGAGAAGCCATTACAATAGGTGAAATTGAATGCAAAGTGAATAATGATTATAAATAAACCATTTACTTCAATAAAAAATTTACATGAGCGCAGAGCAAGAACGGCTTCTGGTTTTGCTCAACTGCTCTTTACTTTCTAGAGGCGTTAAAAAGACTTTGAGAAGAATTTAGGCAGCAATTTCACAGTTGGCCTTAATACACAGAAGAGTAATTTTTAGATGCAAATATTACCACCGCATTCAGCTAAATCAGGTTTTGTAGCAGATAAAGGTCAGGATGAGGTTTCTTATCAGTACCCGTTTATAACATTTACGGTGACTTCAAATAATTTGAAATACATTATTTCAAATCATATATGAAATATGATTTGTTAAGAAACAATAAATTCATAGTGTCTTTTACATGAGGTTTTGCACAGACTGCATAGAGAGCTCAGACGTGTCCAGATCAGGCAGGCATTGAAAGACATGAGCTTGCTCTGCACTGACTGTCTTAGGTGCCAGAAGTGAAAAAACACAATCACAGAATTGTAGGGTTAGACAGGATCCAGAGTAGGTTGCAGTTATATCCCTTGCAGTATGAGGCTGCCTATTCCCCAAAAACCATCCATCCTTTTCCTATCTTGCCCATCTCAGTTGCAAGAACCTTCAGAGAACTGTAAATGTAACTCACTAAGATCAAGCCTTTCACTGCCTCCAGTTACCAAGCTTACGTGCCATGATGTGAATGGCCTAAATGAGATTGGTGGTAGATGAGTGATTACATTCAGAATGGGAAGTATAATCACCGTTCCCTCCAGCAGACAGAGAGCACAATGGATGTATATGAGAAAGACCATACAAAAATGCAACTACAGAGCAGCTAGCAGCATAATGGCAGCAAACCGCATCTTTAAAAGGCTAGATAGGAAATGATATTTTCTCCCACATAGCTTTGATGTCAAGATCACATGTGCTGTATTTTGGAGAGCAGTCTGCTCTACCCCCAGCATCTGCAAGGGCAAAAGGCATGAAACAGCATTTAAAACGACACGTGTTTTGCATATTATAGGAGAACCTAAGATTCTGTAGATGCTATGGTATTAAAATACGACTCTGATGGTAATTAGTTACTGCACAGCCCAAGATGTAGTTAAACTGGTCTTATCACAGAATTGAATAATGTTGTATATTAGCTTTTACCTTTAAGCATAATACAATTGTCTAAATAATAATAACAACACAGTTTATAGTATATATATATAATAATATTATATAAATATAATAATAATAATAATACAAATTTGTCTAAACACAAATGTCCTGGAAAATAAAAACCACCAAGCCACACTTCCTATACCCCAACATATCAACAATGTTAAGCAAGCTTGTGAAGCCCAAAGATTGCAAGCCGTGGTCTCCCACTGGGATTTATGTAGGTGTTACTTTGTTTTATATAAACCAGATTAACTTTTTTGGTTTAAGCTTCAAAAAGTATATACAAATGACAGCTTGGTGAAGCTGTTTGCTGCAGGTTGATTTATTCAGTCCAATTACTTTTCTTACGTTATACAAAAGGGTTACTCAGAAGTTCAATTTTACTTGCTGACTGATCTAAAAATACCTGCTACTCCAGTTCATTTCATAAACTGAAAAGACAAAAAAACTCACTTTCAAAAAGGCACTGTCCTTATGAAACTTGTACAGTTCAGTTGATGCAATCAGTCAGTTGTACTGATTAAAGAGGTACACTGAGGCTTTTGAATTTTGCAGAGAAGTAGAATATAGCAGGCAATAAATAATTTTCAGACCAAAACTACCAACCAAGGCACAGCGAGAAATGAAGTGTTAGAAGAAAATGAGGCATTTCAGGCTGCACTTGGGGCTTCTTTCAGTAACTCATTGGACAGAAGAGAGCTTCACTGTACATCTTATGAATGCCTCTGATTTCACTTCCTGTTACCTGTCCAGAAAGCCTTGGCCCACAGGCTTACACTGTATGTCCCTGCCCTAGGGCTTCCTCAAAAACCATAGAACAGTTGGAAGGAACCTTAAAGCCCACCCTACATAAAATTAGATCAGACTGCCCAGAGCCCCAGCCAGCTTGGCTTTGAGTGCCTCCAGGGAGGGGGCATCCACAGCTTCTCTGGCCAGCTGTGCCAGCACTTCACTACCCTCTGAGTAAAAAATTTCTTCGTAACAGCTATCTAATCTAAGGCACACACTCAGGATGAACCCTACTCAGAGTTCTATGGGCATCAGGAGGACAGCGTCCATTATGCAGACCACACAGGTAGACATTTTGCAAAGGTATAATGTTACAGAAGTATTCCAGAAGACTAAAATGATTCATGGGCCAGCATCTCCAAGTATGGTGCATGAAAGCACATGGTAAAGACAAGAGACAAAGTCCTTACCTTTGTGATTCCTGTAATGCAAAAATACTGCAGTGTCAAAACACTACCATTCTACCACCCTAGGAAAGAATCAACGTGGCAATTTAAGCTTGTTTCTTCTGTTAGCTGAACAGATCACTTCCTCTCACATATTTCAACAAGTAATACAGGCTGCAGCAGGGACAGCAGTTTCTCATGCTCAAACTCTGAAGTTGGTCAGAGTCTGTATTGAGTATCACAGCTGCATGTTCTGAGTCACTGGGTCCCAGTGTCACCGGTGTTTGCAAGGTTCAAAGCAGAAGCCAGGTCTTCCACCCTGAGCCCTGTGCTTACCCTGGCATAATGACACGATGTGCTGGGACAGAGCTGGCAATCATGAGCACCGACTCAAATCAGCACACTGGACACCTGCAGATTTACAGAGCAGCACTTGCTTTCTCAGCCAAAGATTTTCAGATCCGAAGGGAGAATGGTAATGTGACACAGCCACTAACTGTAATTTAATAAAGTGCAAGTAAGAAAATCAAATGCATTATATATAAAGCACTGAGCAAATGTGTTAATTATCCGATGACGTGGAGACAAAAAAACCTTTTCTAAAAACCTGAGTTTTCAGCTCCAACTTTTCATATACAGAAGTTTACGGTTTCTTTTTTAAAAGCTCACTACCAAGCAGCACATTTATGATCTAGCATGAACATAAAGACAAGTTTATTTATGAGGTTCTATTGTACAGCTGTATCTTCTTTTTTTAAACTTTCTAAGCACTTCTAACTGAAGCCATTCTTCAAAAAAGGAAACCTCCCTTACAGTAGAAGTAGTGACAAAGGATGACTATTTTTGAAGAAAAATAAGTTGAAATAAGAAGGATATCTTTTAACAACCCTTGAAAAACACCCATATAATTCCCCAGTTTTGCAATCCTTAGCAAACCTGCCTGAGGCAATGGATACCTAAGGACAAACTTGGTAGCTGTACTGGCAGCTATCTTTCCAGCTGCTTTTTATGGCTTTTTTCCTCTCAGCACATACACTCAAACACCCATTCATTCAATCTGTTTTTGTAGTGTAATTCGTGAGCGTGGAGTTTCTTGTTCTGTGATATTTGCTTCTCGCCTGTCTTTATATACTCTGTCATCCTACAGCCTCCTTCCCATAGCCATCTCTTCTACTGTGCCATAAAAAAAAAAAATTCTGCAATTCATCGATCTTAACTTTCTCCAGGTAGCAACTACATATTCCTATTTTATATAAGCAGCTCATCACAAAACAGATTCCTGGTAATATTTTCTGGTGACAGTAGTAGCTCCTCCTTTGTCCTAATCCATTTTTGTTTTTAACATAGCTGCAAATCAGAAACATTCATATTTTTTACTGAGATAATACATTTAACTCAATATTTCGCAACGCAGTTGGCTCAATTTGGTGGAAGATTTGTTTAGATTTGCCTCAGTGAATACCACTGCTCATTTCGTATTTAGAGAACGAAGTGACAGATCTGCTAGAAGTCAATAACAGTTACTGTTTGTGCCTTCCAAAACGATATGGAGAGACACTGAAGTAGCACAGCTGTAAGGAAGCAAGTTTTCTAAGCAAATAGCCACAATTATCATAACCCATCTGATCTGAGTGGCTGGCCAAAGAAACAGCTGCAGGTCTTGATTTCACAAGGTAATTCATAATGGAGTCTAAGATCACTATTTACAAGGAACATACAATTTTTTACCTACAGTACGGATCAGAAAGAAGCAAAATATCATTCCTCACATCTTCAACATCTAACCTGAAAATTTCACTCAGAGTTTCTGAATTCTGCAGTTAGGTATTAAACGTTCTCCTTTCCTGTATTATTCCACCTGATTCAGTTAACCACACATTCATACACCTCTAGAGCATGGTACCTCCTGCAGTCCCTCTTTCTGAAAGGCCTGACTATACCATCATCAGGGAGCAAGGCACGTAATTCAAGTAGGCAAAAAAAAACAGCATTTTCCTATGCTGACTTTAACACTTTTGCCCAGAACAATGCAAGGCAAGAAATTGTAACTCCTATGTTTGATTTCCATCAAAGCTCTTCATACTTGACATGAAAGAATGCAAGCAACTTTTTCTGAAAACAGACCCACAAAACCAATTCAGTGAATTCATAGCTGTCCAGAACGAAAAGCAGAGCTTGGGCCTACAACTACTCTTCGTAACACTTCAAGAACAGTTAAGTATAAATGAGGTGATAAAAACCCTCAACTTCTTACAAGCCTAATTATGCCAATGAAAAGCAAAAGGAAAGGCAGATTATATAAACACAGCTCTTTGTTTTGGAAATAATATTCAAGATGTAGAACTTCAGTTACACACCAGATCAGCACATTATCATCTTTGCCCTTTCACTTAATGCATTCCCACCAGGGTTTATTAGCTAAGCCTCAAGTCTCTTGTAATGCAGTCCTGCAACTTTTTGAAACTTTGAAGGGCAGACAGAGCAAGTTCACCTTTTTCCAGAACATGCCATGTGACACTGCCTTAGAATTGTCTGCTCAAACTGAGTTAGCCACATTTATTTCTTAGCAATTTGATTTGGGACTGCAGACCTTCACTAAGAGACTCAGTAGGCTCACTTGTTTTGACACAGTTAAAGTGCCAGTGGAGTCACAGAATGAACTGCTCACAGCCACAGCTCTGCAGTCCACTCCCAGGTCCTGTCTTCCCATCTGCTGGTGGCTTTCTGATCCTGGCCTGGGTTTCATTTTTACTTAACTGCAAATCTGCGATTAAGTGCAGCTACTATTTTCAAGGCATTTAAAGATTCATTCAGCAAAATAGCTTAACAAATACTTATGGTTTCCTGTTTTGCTAATGATTGTAATAATACAGATATAAATTTCCATTTATCAGCTCAAGAGCAGTAATGGATGTGTTACACATTGAAATGTGGGCCAGAATTTGCTATTTTTAAATTACAGTTCTTTATTGATGCCACCGCCAACCTGGACACCCCAGTCTCCCTCCATCTAAACACCAAGTCCCGAGAACACACGATTAAGTGTTTTCAGTTATCTGGCCTTAAGCTAAGAGGAAAAAAACATGACATCAGACTAGCCCTTAAGCTATTCCAGAAGATGGCAAGCATTCTTTTCACTAGAAAAGCAGATTTAAGTTTTGTCTTTGCAACACTGCAGTTAAGAAAAAAAATAGCACCTGTGCAATCTGAACGAGTGAAGCTGAAGCGAAACTGAAGAAGCATCAGATTGGTAGAATACTCAAAATATCCTGTTTCAATGATAAAATGTTAAACCCAGTTCTCCCAGGCTCTCAGCTATCAAGTTGGTGTGGGTTTTTTTTTTTTTTTTTAAAGACAATCTTACCAGATTTCAAAGAGATCTGAGAATTTTACTAATTAGTGCATTCTACAGTTGTTCAATCTTGCAAACCCTAAAAGTATATCAGAATAAAATGGCATAGTACCAGCTATTTTACAGTTTAATCATCATGCCATAAGAATAGAGTCATGAGTTCACCAATCTTTTCAGAGTTAGAGAAGAAACAAGACTGTAAAAGAAAAATCCAGAGGCAATGTAATAAATCAAAACTCTCCAAGAATACCAAGTATCGCAGACAAGATCCAATTTCAGCAGTTCTGTTGCTTTCTGTTCTCACTGCAATTTTACGCAATTTCATTTATTGTAAACATATCTGGCCTAGCAGATATTTTCATCCTGGGCCACACCGTGCAGTGTGGAAATATGCAATCTCATAGTTAGAGGTCATGAACGTTTTTTTTTCCTCCTTTCATATTTATATGGGGTTTTTCCTTAAAAAATTACTTCTCCAGGTGAATTAAATTTAATTGAAGATACAGGCATTCAGAACCTAGAGAGAGAAAACTGGATGCAAGAAAATCGCAGGGAATTTAGACTACAGAAATAATAAGCCCCCAGTTCCTCAGTTTGTGATGCATTCAGCATGATTCTTAATGTTTTTCACAGGCCTCTGGGCAACGGAAGCTTATGCTATGAATTTAAGGCTTGATCTTATGGGCTATTTACTCTCCTCTATTCATCATACTGGGGGAAAAAGTCTGGCTGCACATAGCTACAGTATATTTTACAGCACCAATACACATGCACACAGCTAACAGTACTAACTAGGAGAAAAAGATAGGAAATCCAAGTGGGATGGTGACTGGTTAAATAAGAAAAAAAAAAAAAGGCAGATTTTGAGAGTCAGGATAGAGAACAGACATCTCCATGCCGTACTTTAGAACACCTCTACTCAGATTCTGTCTCAGTAACAGATGTTTGTTATCTATTTGAATTTCCACCTAGGAAGCTTCTGCAGAATTGCAGTTTTTGCGGAAATTATCAAAATCCAACCTCCCTCGTTCCCAAGAAGGACATGAGATCTCCTAGGAACTTACTAGCTTATTAAAACATTCTTCTTGCACCAGTAAGTCCTTTTAACATCTGTTGTAAGCTGAAACCTTCACAGTACTTCTGAATTGTTTCCACTTCACTACGCTTCTGTTCGTAGTACAAGGTTGTACTATAAAACCAAGATGCAGCTTTGTCTAGAAATTGTATATTTGAACTAATAGCAAATTAAGCAACATGAAACACTGATTAAAAAAATATGAGATTTCTCACTGAACAGATTTAGAGGAAACACTGCAATTTCACAGAAGTCTAAAAACTTCAAGGCAACAACATTCAAGACAACCTGTTTCAGTATAGACTGTGCTATACATCTTGTGGTATCCCTAATCTGATTTCTACCGAGCAAAAAGCAAATCACACATATGAGATGACCTTCCCACTGACAAAGCAATTTTTTCCACCCCTGACACTATGTTTTTATTGATACCGTACTAATTCCCTTCTAGGAATGCCAAGTGTTTATTTCTATACAGAAAAACATAGAAGCAGCATTTGCCAAAACACCGGTTAAAGACTGTTATTGAACACAGGGTTATGTTTCAACAAACATGCAGCCTGTCTTTGTGCACTGTAGCAAGCCACTTGATACTTCATAGAAGGGATAAAAGCCTCAGGAGTAGTGGACAATTTCTGATGGCATGATCTCACACATTGTTCTGTGCATCTGAGCAGCAGAGTAATTGAGTTCTGTAGAAGATCAGGCCATAGGACCAGCTCTTCCACAGGACTACAGCTTGCTCTTTGTGCCTTGCTACTACCCAGTCACAGATCTGGCTGTTCCCCAGCCTATCACACAGGCATCGTTCCAAGTTGGCATGTCCATGCTGAGATGCCTCTCCAGGTATCAATGTGATCAGGCTACACTGTCTTTGGTTTCCTCCAGACCATAAGGGTTATCCCGGCCACCACTGCACCCTAAAGTACACCTGCATGATCTTGTGCCAAGGTACAGTTTTTCATGCTACAGACAGAGGTTACTTCAGAAATTTTAAACTCAGCACATCCAGTGCTTCAGTGCCACCAATATCCTGAATGGAGATTGCAGATTTATGGTAACTACGACATAACCCAAGCCAATTACATTTGCCCCTCTTTCAGAAGTGCTGCCCTTATTTCATCACTGTTCATCAGCAATCTCAGTGTAGGGGAAGGAGGGCAAAGACAGCACGTTACACAGTCACTCATTTCTTTCTGTTGAGCCTAGTCATGAATGCCTTTGTCAGGCCTCATGTGAACTGCTGCAGATTTGCACTGATCAGTGCAATTGCATTTACTATTGCCATCAGATCAACGATTTATCCCTTAGAGAAATAAGAGTGTGTTATTTTGTCTTTTTCTGCATGGTTTTGATTTTGGGCCATTGAAGCACTCCTAAAACCACACATAACTCAGAATGAATTAATATACTAGAAGCCGTAGGGCACCATTTCATTACACATAATCCTGCACAGCGCTGTGAGAAAATGGAATCACCACTTGCAAAAGAGGAAATAACATTGCCAAAACAAAAAAAAATGTATTGCACCCAAGAAAAAACTTAGCAAACTCCAATTATGAGCTTCTACTGAGACTAAGAACTGCCACTGGCCAGAAAACACATTAATATGCTAGCATGAAAAGTATGTGCAGAATTTAGGTGCCTTTTGCTTTTAATAGGAGTTTTAGATGGAAATGGTTTCTTTCTTCCATCAATACCTGAAAAATTTCTGAAGAAAAAAAGGAAAAAGGAAAAGAAATGTTAATACAATAGAAAACCTGGTATCTATCTTTCAAAACATAAATAAAGCTTGAAATTAAAAGCAAAAGCTTTTGGAGAGCTTTTTTTCTTCTTTTTAATCTGAAAACCTCATTGGTGTTGGATTAAAAGATGTTTTTGTGCAATTTTCCTCCACCTAGCTCCAACTATAATGTAAGCATCTAGTTCCAACTATAATGTAAGGGTTCCTGGCTTCAGACAGCTCTCTGATAGCCATGGTAGAAGATGCTGAGCTCTCTCCAAACAAATCTAACTGAAATCACCAGTGTTGCCTTCCTGGTGTATTCAGTAAATGTAAACAAATGAACATTGTTTTTCTTTTTCACAGCTACACTCAGTCTTTGTTTCCTTAGGTTCTGTCAAATACACAGCTTCTTAAGTAAGCAGTTTTAGAAAACTATGCCACAATAATACAGATTGTTTTCAAAGATCACTGTAAAAAGCAGGAAAAAGTTACAAAGGGAGAGAAAAATAAGGATGCACAGAAAACATGGTACAACCCATTTCACTGGAAGTGGGGGAGAACAGCTGGAAAGGGACACAAACACCAGTCTTGCCTCACTCCCCCCAAAACCGCAGCCCTGAGCTCCCTACAGCAGCTATCAATCAGTGCTGCAACAGACAGTGCAGGAAAAGGTAAGCTCACTTATTCAGTTTTACATGGTGCTACAAAAATGTGCAATCATGTTTCTATTCTTGTTTTGAAAGAATGGATCTGCATATATCCAACACAATCCCCACTGCGCACTGTCATTGCCAAAGGCTTGCACAACATTATCAGCCAAGCTACTGACAGAAAGGTCATTTCTGTTTAACGAAGATAAAACCAAAGCTGCATTTTAAGGATAAGTGTGGGGAAATGAAGAAACAAATATACCTTTTCTGTTCCTAAAACCAACCGGGATAACGTAAGACATCTGTAACATGATGATTTATAGATCACTTTTCCTTGCTTTTGTCAAGAAAAGTTCAGAAATAGCCACAAATAGATTTGCAGACAGACAATCCTATTTTAATGTTAAATTGCAATCCAACCTGACACAAGTGGGAATATCTCTCTGCCTTTCTAATCTGTTGACAACAAAACAGCAAAGTCTTTGAATTACAAAGTTGTTTTTCTGCTGGTGATGGGGAAGAGTTCAGGTTTGTTCTCTTTTCTCAGTCCCAAGGCTGAGATTTTCCACAGGCCTGTGCAGCCCTGAGGAATTAAATGTGTTTAGCCTTTCTTTCTTCCCTTGTCTTCCCATAAATTGCTGTGCCACAATTGCTGTAGTCAGAGCAGTTTGGATGAGTGAACTTCAATTTCCCTGCTTTGCTCAGCAGCTGGACTCCAGAAGATCTCAAAGACAGGCACATCTGATGAAGAGACCATTAGAGTGAATGGGAGACAAATCAAAAGATGTGGCCTATAACATCAAAAGCAAGTGTTGTTCAGGAGTTTCATGTTTTCAGTCATTATTTGTCAAGTCTTTCAAACAGGCAGTCTTCTCCAAGAAAGCGTCTTGGCACAGATGATGAAGCACAAAGCTTACTATTCCAAAAGACTACAAGGCACTGACAAAAAACATACGGAGGTAAAAAACAGCTCCCAGGCTAAGCTGTGTAGATCTTCTTAAAAATCTAAGCTAAAACCTTAAGTACAGAGAAACATTGTCATTTTATATTTAGATGAGAAGTCACAAATTCTGGTGGTGATATAGAAAAACTATAATGATAATCAATAATACGTAAAGCATGTAAGAAAAATCATGTCACTGTAAAGCCAAGAAACTCAGCACACACTTGAACAGTTGGCTTAAGTTGATCTATCAAATGATTTTTTCTGCTCTAAGGGGATGCATTAAGTCAGCAATTAGATTATTAAGAACCTGCTAGCCAGTATACAGAAAACAGCCCCATTTGACAAGTAAGCCTCATAATATTTTCCAATTGCTTTTCCATCCCAACATCATCTGTGTCAAAGATAGGACAGATGGCTTATTAAGCATATCACAATCCACTTTTATTCACTAATTTCCTTAATGTTTCTTACTACATCTTCTTCTGCATCTCTCAAATGTTTAAGGACCACTCCCCCACTGTCTTTCTGTATGCCATCTAATTAACTCTCATCTGTCTATTAGAGAGAAGTCACTCACCCACAGAGATTCTATCTACTCTCTGCTATCAAGTCCCATATTAGCCTCTGTGCAGTAGGGAGGAGATGTGCTATTCTTTCCAATATGCTAGAAAAAATTCTGAAGGAAGGAGGATTTTTTATCTATTTTTAAGACCAAGCACATCCCTTCCTCCCCCTTAACCAATAAGATGTGAACATGCCATACTGATTCAAGGTAGTTTCCTGAAAGTCAGTCTCAGGAAGCTTATGGTAAAAAAAAAAAAAAAATTGGAAATGTTAAAATACAGCTAATTTAGTATCAAAACATGAATAACTAACATAAGACTTCCTTCATTCTCTGCTTCAATTTGTTCCCCTCTTCTTGTATGAGCTACCTCAAAAGGTATTTGAAGTTTTACCTGCACAAGAAGATTATTTCCACTGTTTCCACTTCTCCCTCACTATTTCCTGCTCCCAAAAATACTGATACCACTTTTCATTTCAAGTGCAATCATCTTCCATTCTGACAGAATATAAAATCTGTAACTGCCCTGAAGATTATTAAACTATAAATAAACCATTTACACTTTGTATGGTTATGCAAGTGAAATGAACAGATTCCATTTTCCAGCTCAAAATTGCAAAACAGACGTGTGTGGAATTAGTGCTTCCTGGATTTCATTGCTCTTAAATGAAGTCACAAAGTGGTAAACAAATACACAGGCACAGAGAAGTGTTTCAAGTGACTGATGCCAAATCACTATGAGAACTATGATTATCTTTTCTGCTTTGTAAATGCATATTTAATAGTAACATTATCTTAGAGATGTTGAGAGTTAACTCTAAAAGAAGAGAGACTAAGAATAAAAATATATTCCATAACAAAAGAAAGTACTGGAACTGGAGGGAAAAAAAAAAAAAAAAAAAAAAAAAAAAAAATCAGTCATGCAGATAAGCAGAGCCAACTGACCTCCTTTGGTGATGCAGATTTAAAAAGGATTAATTTACAACCTAAGGTGAACGCCGCAATGTCTAAAAGTAACTTCAACATGGCTGAGGTGCCAAGTCTGACCTCACCATATGGAAACCTTCTGGCTTTTGAGTCAGTCCATAGGTACCTGTCCAGAAACCTCCTGAAGAGCAGCAATCAACAGCCAAAACACAAACATAGTAGTGACAGCAAAAATGCCATAGCACAAGGCGTGTTCCTTAGAAAGCTGTGTAATATTGACTAAAAACAGATTAATGCACCATTTTTAGTACTTAGCTTGAGACACTACTCCATTATATCTGAAATAGGTTTACTAAAACAAAACTCAATATTTATAAACGTCACAGGACACTTCCAAGAATAAGGTTAATCTTTTAATTCATTGTGAACGTGTCCTTCACTGGCACCAGACAAAAACACACAATTCCTTTTTGGCTAACAAACTGAAGAATTAAAATCCTTCCAGTTCCAAGAATGTAATTTATTCTAATGTACATCATTTATAAATTAATCAACAAAGATATGCCAATGCTTACAACACTGGTCAGTTTAACAAAATAAGTTCTCTAGCTCTGGGCCCAGCACTGAGCAGTCTCCTAACCATAGTAATCAGCTCTCAAACACAGAAGGCCCCATTCAACAGCATACTTCAGAAATTTATGAATCTGTGTACTTTGTCTTCTATAAGCATGCATCTATTTCTGAGGATACAAATAAGAAGCAATAAGAGGAGGGAAAATAAAGAAAATAATATTAAAGTTTACTATATTGAAGAAGCTGCTTAAGACTTAATTTATTAGGTCTTATTTTTTGATAAGCATACAGAAAACTGCTGCCTTTGTCTCCTGTGGGCAGAGAACTACTTCAGAAGAGAATCATTTCAGGCTACCAAAACAGTCAGAAATCTGTTCTGCTCAAGTCAACTGGAAGGGGGGGAAAAAAGAAAAAAACCAGTATAAGAAAACAGCATATCATTCCAGTCCAGGAGCTTTGCCCACAGTGTATTCTAGCAAACTTGGACTTTCACCAACACCTTGAAAAATTCATTTGAAAGATGAAATTAGCATGATGAAGATAAAACATATTTGGCTAGAATTAATTCAAACCCCTTCCCTTTGAAAAGCTGTTTCGTGTTCACTGAGACTGCTAGAAACTATATTTCTAATTACTCTTTCTAAAGAAAGAAAATGTGTATGCTGGTGTGCTCTGGAACTCAATTTTTTTTTCCATCCAGTTTCTGATTAAGGCCTCACGCTTCCCCAAGTGTTGAAAAAGAAAATCCTTACAGAACTTCTCCATTATTTTTTTTTTCCTTTAACAGCAAGGCCTGTGCAGGTATCATGGGATATTTTTAGAATCTGAGAAGCATTTAAAGATTTCACTGATGTCCACCACTACACAATGAAACAGTTTTTGACATTATTCTATGCACGGAAAAACGACGTATATAAACAATCACTTCATAATTAAACTTATGAGGCAGTACACTGAAATCACTGTCCAGACAAACACACTGGAGTAAATTTGCTGCTGGTCACCTGGTTAAAAAGAAAATTGCAGTTAGATGAAAAGATTCTGTAAGACGTTTTCAAAGATGGCCAAAAGGAAGAAAAAAAAGAAATCTAAGCGAGTTTAAAACTTCAGACCTGGTATGGATTAATTATTGTCAGAAAACCTATTCCTAACACTTGACCAATCCAGACTGGCTAGGCTATGGGGCTGCTTATGGCCTGAGAGCAAGCTGTAAACAGATGAACTAACAATGTACACTCACTCCAGATTTAATCAATCCCATGACATGAGTTAAGGTAGTTCCCTAGCTGCACTGGCCATAGCCTAGACTCTTTCAAGCAATGATGGCATTTAGCCCATTCTCAAAGAATCAGATAGCAAATATTACGTCAGTAACAACCCTCTGAGAGCACTGCATTTGGAGAGAAAGTGCTATAAAGAATGGCATCCAACTTTTTGTGCATTTGAAAGTACATTACTATAATTTTCAGGCCAGAATGTTGAAATAGTACAAGTTCTGCTACTTTCCTCTGTATGTGTTCAGATAATAAGTAGATGCTCCCCAAACATCTCCCTCTTGACATATAGAGCTAGCGGTGGGGACACGAGTTTGTTTCTCTACCACTTTGTTCAGGTTTTACTTACACAAGACAACACCATCAGATTAGCCAGATTGTAAACTTCTCTCCTTTTGTCATGTCAAAAGGAAAGACCAAGGAAGATTATTTGGGAGTAACTGCTGATAAGTGCATTTTCAGGCAATTACCATGTTTTTGGGCACTTTTTTACAGCCCTTTAGTCAGGGAATATCCACAGCAGCATAGACAAAACCCTCTCTCCATCCTGCCTGATAAAGCCACACTCAAGAATTTCCCAAGGACTGGGCTGCCTTACCAAGCTGGAGATAACTGGCACAAAACATATGGTAATATTTAGAACCCGCAGCTGAAATAATGACTTCATTAAACATCAAACATTATCACCACCGTAAGTTTCCATAACAGGAAGCTATGGCATATTACATTAAGCTATTTTTGTTTTTTGTGGACATTAGTGTAATCTATCACTCACTACATCACTCCATAGCTACTAAGTAATACTGCTTCCCTTCCATGCCACCTGATTATTTCAGCTGCCCTCTTCCCAAACATCTTCAAGAGCACTCCAGACTTTCGCAATGCTCCCCGAGCTCCCAAACATCCTATTTCATTTCAAGATTCCCAACAGCTGTGAGCAACAACTGTAGCTATAAATCTGCCACAGGAGTCCCAATAGAAGCATTAAGGCACATTTATTGCTTTAGAAGTTGATCTCTGAAGTGTATTCTGAGTATTTGGACCTGAATATATCACAGGGATCACTGCTTGCCAGCAAAGTTTTTTCTTATGAAACAATTAGATGTTCTGAAGCACTCCATGATTTCTGTGTTTGTGATTTCACATGCTCATAGGGTTAAAGTGAGCTTCCAAGGATGTAATAGGTGGCACAAGGATTCACTGTCACTTTTGAAAAGCATGTTCAAAATGTAACAGTTCCTTTAAGAGTGCTAATTTACTGCCATTTGCAGTCATCTTCTACAGAAAGATGCCTTTCCAAAGTTACTTCAGTTAAATATTCAACAAAGAATGGAATCTTCACATAGAAACAACTCGTAAGACATGAAGAATATTCAAGAACAAACCTTGTCAAAGCTTATCCCCAAACTGATTGAATATACACGTTCATTTATAAGCTGGGGCATCAGATTATATTAGTATCCCACTGTCTTCACAGTAATGCGTGCCTAAGGTAGACAAGGAAACAAAGCATCTTCCTGACACCTCTCCAGGTAAAGCACACAAGATTTGGCAGTCTCTGGAAAGCAGAGTGCCCTCTGGAACAAAGGAAATGCTAAAGACAGTTCAGTTAAACACCTGAAAGTTTTTAAGTAAACTTGAGCTAACATTATTTGGAATAAGAATATGTTCCCATGTAAAGACACTATCCGGTAAATGTTATCAGACCCCAGATGGGATGTGCACTGCAGTCAGGAGCATGCATATTAATTAATACCTGGAACCAACTAAGTTTATTTAAAGGCTGTAAGAAAGATGCAGCAATATTATCTTCAGCATGCAGAAACAATACAAGTCCAAAATGTACTTTCCTGGTGATGTAAATTGGTCTATCTGGAAATTCTATTGTAAAAATTAGTAACAGAACATAAAACAGACCTTAGTGACACAAAGAGATCCATAGCTCTGAAGTAGTCTACTGTTTAGATCAGAACATTGTGCTTATGCCAGGTAATGTTCACTGTTCGCCTTTTTTCCTCTTTTTTTCTTTTTTGGGGGAACTAAGTAGCATCATATACAGGCACTCACAAAAATTGCTAACTGTCTTCAAATTTTTGGAGGGAAAAATGTCTTTTTGCACTAGTTAGATCTTTTGTTTCTTAGATTAGTGCTGCAACTTGATTTGATTCACTATGAGAGTTGAAGGAGTTTTTGGGGGGCACAGACCACATGAATAAAGCATAACTTGAAGAAAGAGAAGTAGAAACTATTCCTTGAATATCTTACCAGGTACCAGGACAAGGAAACAGACTGCTTGTGCAGAGGATCTCCATAAGACCTAACAACAGATTTTTTATTAACTGTTATTTTTTAGCTTCCTCTTTAAAGAAAGGAGGTACTTCCTTCTCTAATCAATTAGGACTCTAAGCTCTCAGTTAGCTTTCTCAGTCTGGGATGCATTTTACAATATGATTTTTGAAGTAACTATTAAGTATTATTAAAGTAATTAACTCCATATTGTCTTGTAAATTGTACACAAATGCTGTGAGAGGAAACATCCACAATGGAATCCAAAGAAGTCAATACAGTGGATAATTTAAAGCTGGAAATTTCAGCTAGGATAAAACTCTCAAAAAAACTCTTTAAAACAGAAAAGCAAAGATGACTGGGGTGAACAAGGTGGTGCAAGATGACCTGGGTTGCTAGAGAGATTCTCATCTGAGAGGCTTCACGTTATGTTCCAGCCTGTTGTCTGGGAAGTCTGCTAAGTGCAATAGGGTTGAAAAACCTCACCAGTGCTAACTGTGGGCTATGCACTGACACGAACAGAAAAAGCACAAGTTTGAGAAGTTCTCTGCCCAAAGAATCTTCTCTGCCACATTCAGGGATACTTGCCATCCTTCACACCTTATACATGCCATACTGCAAGCTTATCTCCTATGTTTGGGCTGCTTCCTGGATTCACACGCACACCTGCAAACTCAGGAACTGCAAAGCAATTGCAAGTCCAAGCATTTAAAACACTGTCAAATCATAGCCTTTCTGGACACTGAGAAGCCCTGAACTGTAAGGAACTGCAGTAGTTTGGAAGTGACTAAGCAAACAGATTCTGTCATCCAAGACTTTAAAGCATTATCCGTTCTCTGCTATCCATGTGTCTTGCCAGTCTGAAGAACACAAATCATCTTCTACACTAAAATACACAGTCTTTGGCCACACACATGCACAGTTAAACCTACAAGGACTTTGCCACTTGGATCTCAGACCTGGAATTCATTGTTGCAACACATTCTTAATTCTGGTTTGCATCAAGAGCGGCAGGTCTTAGAGGACTGGATAAATTCCACTACCTTTGTCAGTCACCACAAGGTGTCAGTGAGAAGTAGCAGTACAGATTTAGAAACAGATTTTTGTATTCCTTATTTTTGTTGGCAACATAAATTCAATGCTTGGAGGAGTTAAACGCCTGGATAAGAGGATCCAGAAGTCAGACATACTTGCTGAGGACAAATCAGTATTTTCAGCTCTGCCAGTTTTCCTGCTTTAGGAGCTTAGGCTTAAGACAAAGACAAATCAGGCATTAATTTAAACAACAATAATTTTAGTGAAAGACTTAGAGGATACAGCTAGTTAATTTTCAGTAGAAGCTAAGGCTGATAAAACTGCTTGAAAATTAGAGATCTTTCACAACTGCCTTGTTGTTCAAGACATTTGAAGACCACCTACTCCTCAAAGATACATTTCTATGTCATAGCCAGAAAGGGGTTTGAACACTGCCGTCTATCAGCATACAGATTTACACCTGACTAAGTTCCTCACTAGCTCTCTTACTTTACCAGTTTCTCTGGTTCACCAAAACCCATCTCTTTAAATGATAAGCAGAAAAGTCAATTTAGCAAGATCTTGTGCAGTTTCACAGGTAAGTTTTCAGTGAAAAAATCTCAGAGATAAATTAAGACCTATCTTGGTTTTACCAAGGAAAGAAGTAGTTCCTTCGCAGTATCCACTTTCAGAAAACCAGGGCCTCAAATAGGGCATTCCTCATCTACAATAGTCAGCATCCTTAAATGTCATACTGGTTCCAGTTGCAACACAGCTATAACCAGGGTCCAACTTCACTGAGATGGGCCACTAATCATATAGTTTAAAAAACTGTAATTGACAGTGCTTCCACAACAATTATTTGCATTTTTATCTTTCAGCATGATTGCTCTCTGGCTCTGCTTGGTTTGATAGACCACTGGAATTCTTAGCAGCAAAAGAAATATAATGAATGATCTTGATATATAGCAGCAAGTTATCACAACCCTAGATCTCCTGTGCTAACCTGAGCTACAGCTTTACAAAAGACTTTGTGGCACTGTACATCATAAAAGCAACCACATAGGTGTAGGATTTAGGGTACACTTGCTCAGACACAGTCACAAATTAACTGGATTAGGAGCAATGATATTTGAAGCGCAGCTAAGATACACACTGCAGCAACCATAAAACCAAAGACTCAGTACGTTTTCATTTTGCCAGTTGCGTTCTTCAGCAACACATGAAAAGTTCAAACTCAATGTCAGAGTAAACAGGCAGTATGCATTTAGATAAATTCAGTTGTGCTTTTTCAAATGTATACACAGCTAAAAACACGTTAGTTGGCAAATAGAAATAACAGCATCTGCACTCTGAGGATAACCAACAGGCAAACTTTTGAAAATAGAAGTCCTTACTGATACTAATTTGGTATCTTCAAGCTTCCACAGACCATCTCATTTTTTACACTCCAGGGGAACTGTGTTTGGCTGTTGACAAACCCTCCCAGGCCCAGTGGAATTTGTAGCACTTCACTAATTCTAAATAGACCAGTTGCTGTACTTCCAAAAGAGGCCAATACATCACCATAACTATTATTATTCAGAGCTCTTTATTTAACAGTCTACCTCCCCTTTGCAGTACCTTCATACAAGTTGATAGCTTGAAGCTTCTTATAACAGTCTGCTGTGTGGCCCTCTATGCATTTTAAATGGAAAGAAGATTAAAGAAGTGCTTTCTTTTACCTTTAGTAGTTATCATGATGTCCTTTGGAAGTCTAAAACTGAGATCTTTAAAGAGGATAAATGCTCCTCAGCTGTCAGAGGAGGTCTGAACAGACATACAGCAAGGCTGCTGACTACAGCAGTTGAACACATGCTCTTAGCACTGGTAACTGCTGTGTTCTTTAGCCTCCTTGTCCAAAGGTATAATGAGAAGCTGCTCAGTTAAGTTTCCATACTCCTGAAATACTCAGTCACACTAAAAACGTGAATTTGATTTCTCTTCAGTCCAAGCTAAAAGTAAGAGGATTTGGAGTTACTACGTTACCTGGTGTCAGCTGGTACTTTCACTGTTTTCATCATCATCTTTCTGCCATCTGTTTTTACCATCACACATATTATTATAGGTATCTTTTCCCAGAAAGCATTTCAAAAGCTCTTGATATAACTAGATATCTGGTTTGCATAAACAGGTCATTTATGTGAGCTTGCTCCCCCTTTCTTGTATGAAGATCATTAGATTTGCTAATACTAATACAATAACTAATTCAGATCACCAAAAAGTAGTACCACCATCTGTATTACAGTCTACATTGGGACACTCTAGGGAAGAAGTAAGTGTTGATGAAAACATACCCATTCAAAACTCTAATGGTGACAATCTTTTGTGCATGTTCATGGAAGTCATTCAATCCACAGTATTCAAGTCATAGTATTTACAAAATGCTATGAAAGACAGCCTATTTGCATAGCTTCCACTTTGGTTTCCTACATTTAATTTGCAGCAGTTTTCACAGTTTGTTATTCCATGACTTAATGGAAAACTATCTGTACCACCTCCTTTTAGATTAGTATACACAGTCAGTAGGCTCTGAATAAATTAAAAACAAGTCACTGATAATAGAAGATATGAAAGGAATAAAATGAGTTGAATTAATTGCAATCCTTCTACTGCATCACAGAAATGTGCAAATGGGACAATTATTTTAAGGTGCTAGAGTAACATTCAGGAAATGAGAACACCATTCTTGACAATGCTGTGACTTAATGTGGATCCTTGAACAAGTTCATTAATTACTCAGTACCACTACATATAAGGGTTATACTTCCTAAAGTTAGAAAGAAGTTGCAACACAACCAAATGTTCATGATATCTTCAATTTTTGACTTTTCATTATTTCTATTCACTGATCAATCAGATCATACCAAAAAGTTGTAACAACTAATCATCTCAGCTGATTTCTGAACCAGTGAGACATCTCAGAAGTCTCCTCCCTCTTCATTGTGTCCTTTGGTGAGCAAGAAATTCCTCAAAGCCCTGTGACTATGTGGTACTTACAAGTGGAAACAAAACAACAAATCCAAACTATTGAAATATAGCAGCATCTAATCTGCTATTTCAGGTGTTTATTCTCCTAAGGCCTTTACTAATTTTATTATCTCATAACTTCAATTAACTCAAAATGAATTCTCAGGCAAAAAGAATGATGCTGCAAGTTACCTAGCATTTGGTCTCTTGGAAAAAAGTTGTCTGTAAACACTCATCTTGACAGAAAGCGGTAGAAAATAACCATAACTTTTCTTAATAGCTCTACTAATTCATGATTTTATATTAGCTTCACATATATTAATAGATTTTGCTGTCCAAGAACAGAATAACCACATTACAAAAAAGACTGGGCTGCCACCATTTTGCGCAATGTATTTGGAAAATGAGATGTAAGTCAAGACTTGATACAAACAGCTTTTGTCCTAATCAAATTTAAGTTTGTGCTTTGTTTTGTGGGTTTTTTTGTTTGTTTTCCTTCTGCAGTACTGTGGCAGTACATATATGAGCTAAAAGGTCCCTAAAAAAGCACAGAACACAACTTTGAAACCTCCGGTGTTCTCTTGCTTAAGCATATAAAACTGTTCTGTCTGATAGCCAGTAGAATAATTGATTCATTAACCACATAAGGTATACTTTAAAGATCTCAGCATCTTCAACTCATTCTAGTAAAACTGAAGAAACACACACACACACACACACATATATACACACACACATCTGAGAAGTTACTCCAGTTTGAAAGTGCTTTACAAGATTCAAAAGTTTGTATCTGGACAGAAAAATCAATATACTTAAAGAAAATCGATACAAGAACATACCTTTTTGAAGTTAGCTTTTATCACTTACAAAAGCAAAAATCAGGTCATTAGAGTATTAACAGAGTAAGTAAAATATACTAGCCTTGATTATTCAGCTATTGATAATTAAAGGTTTAACATTAAATCCTAAAACAGAAAGTCCTTTTAAAGTTTCGCCTTCAGCAAGAATATTTACTAACATTTTCTCTGGAAATCTTTCCAACCAATACATCCAAGAAACTGAAACAGGGCTGTAATCCTTTCACCATGTCAGTAAAGCACTATACTATCGTAACAACTAAAAATCCACATTAAACCCAGAGACTACAACAACAAACTACTACAACGCCCATCAACAATTAAGTCAGAGGTCTCAAGCTGGTTTAAAAAATAAAATAACTTCAAACTCTTAGGAAATAAGATTTAAACTTACCTGTATGATGCTGCCCAACACAGCCAACAGTATCTCCAGGAGCTTACAAGATAGAACTGCCTTTAAGTTTCATACACCTGGAAAAGCAGAGGGAATGATGCATCACTGAGTGGACCATGTGGCTCCTGTTTAACTAATTAAAGGAAGAAATATAAACAAAGAGCAAGCTTCCAGTACTCTTGCCTTTCTGAACATGAGACCACTGGTGTTTTTAGTTACTTCAGTCGTCCATCATGAAAGAGTGAAGTAGTAACATAACATCATGTACTTCTATTTCTTTCTCCGACCACCTCTGTGTCCAGCTAGTAGCTTTCTTAGAACAGCAACTTTAGGAAGGCATGAGATCTGTATTTCCAGACCAATTTATTTCTGAATCAAGCCATATTCTCATCATCTCAAAAGAGATGACTGATTTTAATCAGCAGTACACTTTGAACACAGTCACTCTAATGCAATGGAAAGCACAGCAATGATAGTGGAGTAGCAAAGTCCTAGGCTGCAACAAGTGAGGTTCAGCCCAAACGCAGCAGTCTTGAACACAGAAACAAAGAAAAAAAGCTGCTTACCCTTAGAAGACTTCAAATAGGCAAGGATCCCCAGCAAAATACCCTTGCCTCCCCTGTCAACCCTTAAATGAGGTCTGGGAAGAGGTGGAGCCAGGATTCCAGTCACTCAGATGCACTGCATGCAGCTGGGCTCCCTTGGGCTGGCCCATGTCTTCCCACCAGGTGCTCAATCACTGTTTCAAGCTGTGACAACATTTCTGCCACAGTTGCCTAATTTCATTTGGGGGAGTGCAGTCATGTCAAATAAGGGAGCTAAACTGAAGGAAGAGTGTGGAACTTTGCCATACTGCCTTATGCCATAGATGTGATGAATTTTGCAGAATACAAAAACTACAAAATTGTTAAACTATCAGTACTTTAGAAAGCATGAATTTCTCTTAATTACTTCTTTCTCTAGCTATAGGGTAACGCCTAACACTGCCCTTATTTCTCCTAAACATTGAGTGCTCTTTTTTGAATTTTATGGCACCCTACTGAATCGGGTTTTTTGAAAAAATCACTGAAAAGGGCAGGCCCACATTCTACTCAGTTCTAGGGCAAATAATGACAGTACTAACATGGGAATGGTTCTGCATCCAAACCTCTCAAAATGCGCTTTCTAGCCTCACCCTCACTGTAAAATCATGAAGCAGCATTAAATAATCCCTTCTCTCAGGCCCAGCTCGCGTGCCTCAGGAGCACTGAATTCACTGGAAGTGAGGCCACCTCATGTTTCCTTGAATACCTGGGATTCATTGCATTACCTCTGTACGAGGCCAAAGTGTTTCTTCAGTGACCGTGTGTCATGGAAGAAATGGCCAAGCCAGCACCTCACAGCCAGGAAGAATGTCTCTGGAGACATTTTCTTTGAACCAAGAGTGAACCTGGCTCTGCCCCTCAGGTGCAAACAATCACTTGCAAACAAGGACAACTTTGTATTTGCGGTATCCACAGCACAAGAGAGGATTCTGCCACAGAATGATGGAAGGAGTTGAATGCATTCACTATGTATGGGGAGACTGGGATTTCCCGCATTTTTTGAAAAAGTGAAAAAGCCAAGTACCTTCAATTTCAGCTGGGATGCACCAGCAAACACCTCATCCCCCTGACACTGAAACTAGAGCAGCTAGGCCCACACTGCCCTCACCCCAGCCCTACCCATTATATTCCCCTAGACTCTGAGGGGTGAGAATGCTCCCCCATCTAACTCTGCAGTCTGAAATCCTCAGTGAATTTCATGAGGCCCTCATCTTCTCTGGAACTCTCCCTCTTCACCCTTGTGTCTCAGCTTACAGAAGATGAGGAACTGCAGGAGAGTACATCCCTGGGTCCTGTCTCCCTGCTGCTGTCTCTGCCAGATGGCAGCTAAAGAGCAGTGGTAGCTGGTAGGCAAGCTGGGAGCAAATAGCAGGGCTTCTAAAAATCACAACTTTATATTACTATTTATTAAATGTGCACCAAGTCTACAATTGTCTGTCACTGAAATTGCCCATACTTGTTGAAAAAAAGTTCCTATAATAGTCTCCAAATTTCTGTCCATCCAATTTACCACAAACCTGCAGGAGATTTTCCTCCTTTGACACCAATATATACAATATATGAACAGCTTTATTTCTAACTGAAGTCTTGATTCGGTACAATAAACAGAAGTTATGTATTACACAAAGAAACAGTTCTACTGCCTGTTCCCATAGCTCCCAGCTAACTAACTCCCTTTAACAGATGTTTCATGCTGTAAGTCAAGCTTGAGCCTTTGAATATGCATAAACAGTTTATGAAATGAGCAAATTCAATTGCACAGTAAAAAGTACTGCTTCTTGGCTACAGCCGCTTCTGCAATCAAACCTCTGTATGCAATAGCTGTTTGGAAACTGAAATTGAATCCTGCCCTTATTAAAGTTATCAGTGCCTTCTTTTCCCTCCAGAATTCTACATCTCATTCTGTTTAACACGGAAAAAATTTCAGAAGGTCTCTGAATTCTTCATAGATTAGAAGCCTCCTGTGAAAATGAATGAAATCCTTGTTACCTGAATGTTCAAAGCTGGCAACAGACATGGAAATGTAGGGTACATGTATTTCATTTTCCAATTAGCATCCTTCTGGTATCATTTTTGAAGAGAAAAGCATTATTTAACTGAAAGATGAGTCCACCAACATTTATGTCCTTATGTATGTACAGTAAACACATTCCATGATGTATGATATTACACACTTAGAAGTATTACAAATATGCATTCATGATCCAAATGAAAATAGATCAGCTGTATCCAAGTTAAATTTACTTCTTGCAAAGGTTAGGAGTGTCATCTTAACTACATCTGCATTGCATTAAGACAAAACTGCAAATCAGTTGCTGAAAGAAACAGGGCAATCAGATTTAAAGGGTTTCTAGAGGGCAGAATTACCATAAAAACTGAATCGTAAAATTTTATATTTGACGACTGATATAATTTATTCTAAAACTAATAAAAATAATAGATCCACTAACAAAATATTCTCTCATTCTTATTTAGGGCTGTAGTAATTCTGCATACAATCAGAAATTTTGGCAAAAGATACTGTCAGCAAAACAAGGAGCTGTTAATGAATTAAAATGTAAAAAGGCTGCGTAGAAGAAATATAAATGAGGACAGGTGACAAAGGAGGAATATAAAAGCAGTGCTTGGGTAATTAGGGATGTTATCAGGAAGTAGAGAGCCCAGTGGGAGCTCAACTTGATGAGGAGCATAAAAGGTAAAAAGAAAACAATTTTGTAAGTACACTAATAGCAAACCAAAGTTTAAAGGAAATGTGAAGCTGTTGTTGAGTGGTGGAGACTACCTGCTGGCAGAAGATATAGCAAAGGTTGAAATATCAGATGACTTTTTTTGTCACGATCTTCAAAAAACGTTCCCAGACTGTTGCATTTATCTGTGCAGTTTGAGAAAGGAGGCCAAGCTAAGGCAGAAGAGTTACAGACTCTTCAGAAAAGAACCTAGGTGTATTCACATAAATGGGATCAATAGGATCTGCTCAAGGATGGTGAAAAAAAACGGGTGATGTGATTACGGAGACACATAATCCTCAGAAAACTGTGATGATTTACAGGAAAGGGTTAGCGTTACAATCATCTTTAAGAAGGGTTCAGAGGAGGATCTCAGAAACTAGCTGCTGGACAGCTTTAACTCGGTTTCTGAAAAAGCATCTTTACATTTCCAAACAAAGGATAAACAAGAAGGTGATGGGCAAAAGGACTTATGTATAGAAGACCAGGTCTGTAATTATTAATTCAAACTGTCCTTCTATGCTGACATATCTAGCAAGAAAAAAAAAAAAGACACTCCTCTTTGGCAGCACATTCGTAAGAACATTTTACATAGGTAATGTATTCCGAGGTTCAGTCCAGTGCGAAGGCTCAGACCCGTTAGTGCTAACACACAAGACTGTGAAATATGTATCAGCCCCACTCTGCAGCCAAAAAGGGGGACGCAGTTTAACACTGCAAGTGTAACCCCCTCTTTTTTGATGCTTAATTAATTCCATGGGTTACTTCATACCAAGCTAGCATCACCAAACCTTTTTGGATCTCCACTTACATTCTGTTTTTCACGCATGATTGTGCACTCTTGATAAACTTTCACCAAGAACCCCACTGAATCAGTAGAGCTCCACGTGCTATTTGCAGACTATGAGCTGTGGTCTATGAGTCACTGGCATATATCCCAGGTTAAAAAAAACAGTAACCACATAGAGGCAAGTTCAAACCTAAAAGGAAATACACATTTTGGGACCTCAGAGGCCATCTCTACACTGTTCCAACTCCATTTCATCAACCATTGTGGTTCCCAGTTGTCTCCAATAGCAGAGTTTATGTATGCCTTAAAAGCAGATAACCCCGAGTGATTGTCCAAAGGAGAATACAAGGTAGCCATGCCTAGGCTTTGTGAAACGTGCTATTTCTGTAATAAGGTATATTAGTCTTTGGCCATTGTCTAGTCAAACATCCCTGAATGCACACAGTTCCAGTGCAAGGCAGTAGATCCATAGCAGAACTCATGCATGCATTTCTTTCCAAGAGGAAAATGGGACACTGTTGCTCATCCCACATGCATTAACTTTCAAGAAAACTCTTACTACATTTCATGACCAATATATCACACATCTGTATGTCTCCAGGCAGTCATGGAATAGGATGGAAAGATGCACAGAATGGACATTCTGAGGGTGTTGGTGACGGCCTCTGCTATTTATGCATGCAGTGATTATTTTGCTTCATTTTTGCTGAAAGCAATTCATGGACATTGATTTCATTGTTTATTTTCCACCTCCGTAGTTCTTTCTTTGGACAAAAGCTTGTGTTGTTAGGGACAATATGCTATTTTAAATGAGATTTTACATTAAATTCAGAGCAGAGCAACAACTTAATTAATCTTACCATCTGTTCTGTTCAGGCTCTGTGGCTTTCACGTAACATTTAACTTTTGTACAAACCCAAAATGCTAGAAGTTAAACCGAGCTCAATTCTTTTGTGCTTCACCACTTGATGGGGATAATGAAATTGTTTGCCTCAGATTTGGTAGAAAAGCAGGGTAGGCTCTTGGTCACCATTTATCAACTGCTGCTTTTAACTGCAGATAATAAGAAATGTTGGGAAATGTGATTTTTCACCACAGTACTGTGTGTTGGAAGCAGACATGGGATCACTTATTGCTGTGGAAGCCTCACAGACCCAGGCTCTGAGGCAAGAATCTGTCAGGCAGCGTTTCCACATCCGGTCAACAGCATTTGGCTTTAAGCAGCTTAACTTCAATTTTGGGGTTGAGTTTATTACCTTGTGAGCTATCCCATCCAAGCTGGAGATTAACAGTTCTCTACTTTTTCCATGAAAGGAGGAAAGTAAATCATTGACACTCGCAAAATTGACAAAGACAATGTCAGGGCAGGTTGCTGCCTTCCTTCCAGCACACTGACATCTCTGTGTGGGTGGCAAGAAGATTGGTTTAGAGGACCAATCAGAAACATTTAGGGCTTTTTGTTTATTAGACACTGGAATCAACATTCCTGTTTTGGATGATGGCTGTTCTTGCTCTGTTTCATTTCAAATTAGATCTATGAAACACTGTTAGTACTCCTGAACCAACAACTGATCTCACTTTTATAGGTTCCAGCAAAAATGCACATCTTTAGTAAGTAAAATAAAGCTAAAATCTTGTACTGTGAGAAAAAGATATCCCCTACAGCTACAGTAAAGGCAGCGATGCAAAGGAAGAACCATCCAACAGAATCTGAAGAAGTCCTTGTGGCAGGAACAAAGAGGAAGCGATCACAGATTACTGCAGAAAACAGCATAAGTGCAGACTCCGGCAAAACGTCTGTCATGGCTCCCATGGTGATACCACAACAAGTTCTTGCACCACAGCTAAGGTCTTACCCATTTTCCCACGCTACAGAAAGTGAGGAAGAAGGAATATCACCACTGGACGGCTACAGCTGACCTCACCAAAAACGCACACCTAGGCAAAAGTCAGGCAAAAATTTGTAACTTGGAATAGTGCAAATTACACAGCCCCACAGCTCATTTCCATAAAGATTTGTGGGCAAAGTAAATGGACTGAGAATACAGGAACTGAAGAAAGAATGAAAAGAAAAAAAGAAAAAAAGAAGAAAAAAAAACCAACAACCAGATATTTCTGCAGCACACAGAGACTGAAAAGTTGTTCTGAGAAAAAGGCAGTGGACTAGAAATAACAGCCAGGCACCACGCATTGACTGCCAGTCACAACGTGTGTTTCTGTACAACATTCAAATACTGGTAACAAGATCATCAACAGCTGCTCAATTTCTATGAATCCCCATCTGATTTTCATGATCCTGGCAGACCATTAACCTCACCTGTGCTTCTCAGATAGCAAATTTTTAGGCACATCTCATGAAGACCTTTATATCAAAAACAGATTTTGCATCACTCTAAAATGCACAGACTGCTTAACTGAGCAGAGAAAGTAGCATCCAATTGCTTAATGCATTTATCGTCTGCCTACTGATAGTTTTCAACCTTCAGCTGCCTCGGCATAGCAATTAGACAGATCAGTACGATGGCAAAAGTTGTTTCACCAGAGGTGTAACGACAGAAGGAGCGGCACAATAGAAAGGTGCTATAAAAGAAGGGAAGAAACTTGCTTACCTGTATCAGAAGATTCCAGGTTCACAGGGCAAAGCTCCCCTAAGCTAAAACTAAGGAGAGATCTCCAGAAAGAAACCCATTCCCTACAGCAGTCAGCCCTTAAATGGAGTCTCAGAGAGGTGCAGCCAGGCTCTGCCCCTTCAGGTCACACAGCTTAATTACCTTCACCTGTGCCCCCAGGCTCCTTTCCCCAGGTGCTCAATCAGTGGTTCAGGCCGTGACTCAGCAGTTCCCATACACCAGGCCTCAGCAGCACAGTCAGCAACTCTGTTTTCCTCTCTTATCCAGCAGCATGATAATTCTCTGGAGCATGAGAGAAAGAAGTAAAAGTCTCCATATGTTCTTCACAAGGAGATTTGACCAACTCCTTCTGATTTCCAACCTGTATCCAATCAAAACCAAGTATTTAAAGAGATTTTCACTATGCAGTCCAACACAGGTGCTGTGAATAGACTGAAAAGATTTGTGTATTCAAATTAGTCCAAGTTACTTTTAGTTCTGCCCACAAGTTACAGCATCAATTTTAGGATACACCTCTTTTACATGAAATTTCAGCAATCACTGTAACAGGGACTGTAAACAAGACCTTCCCACGTGTGTTTTACCCATTATTGTTTTTTAAATTCCCTGCACAACAATTTCATGACATTCTCAACATCCCACTGTCCTGTAGGGACACACCAGTGCTGTAAAAACTGCAGCTGAAAAATGCCATTTTTTCCCCACATTTTAGATCAAAATCGAATTGGTTCTCACTACCAGAATTGTCACAGAATTCTCTCATCTGGAAAACAACCAGTGGTTACTGGCATCTCCTGCAGGCATAAATACTAAAATAGCTGCATCCCCTGTACATTTTGGTTGAATGCTGAAAGGAAATTAAGAGAGCTAAGGCTGAATTTGAAAAACACCTTATAAGAGATATTGAGCTCAATAATGAAAAATTCTTCAAGTACAATCAAAGAAGCACAGCTTCCAGAGTATCAGTGGGGCTGCTCTTTGGCAGAGTAATATACAGGACACTGCATGTGGCAGGGGGGTTGGAGATTCATGATCCTTGAGGTCCCTTCCAACCCTGGCCGTTCCGTGATTCTGTGAAAAGGAGAAAATTCTTCACTTATGAAGGTGGCAAAGCACTCGCACAGGATGCCCAGAAAAGCTGAAGGTGCTCCACTCCTGCAAGGGCTCAAGGCCAGGCTGGATGGGGCTTTGGACAACATCGTTTAGTGGAAGTTATCAGAAGACTGGAAGACTGTTTCCCACATCATACCCACAGAAAGGGTTGTATGAAGCAGGCTTGTAAGAAGGAAAATTCTGTCTCAGTAACCAGTATTTGTAAGGAGTCAGTCAATAAGCAGGAGAGTAGAGGAAAAAAATACAGCAGACTCCAGGATTTTTAAAAAGTCTTCAGCAGTGTAAAATATCTAAAATGAAAGGGCGTGAGTTGCAAGGGGAGTGGATAGAAGAACCCACTGTAGACTAAAAGATGGTTAAAGGGCAGGAAAGAAGCATGGAGCTTACTAGACACGTAACAAACAAAAATCTATCATGACATGATGGTGAAGTGATTCATTAGTGGAATTAGTGACAAGAGACTTTTTAAAAAACTTATTACTTAGCTAAAACAAGAAGAGGGCTTCTGAATCTTTATCTCAAATTGCAAGTAATGTGGGCAGATCAATATCACGAGAAGTTAAATAGGCTTTATACCAATAATAATTGGCATCAAAGATGAGGTTATTCTCATTTTTATCATTATTAGCTTTATTTCCACAATTCACTTCAAGCACAAACAGAAAATCAGCACAATAAACACAAAAAGTGAAAGAAAACGTTTTATTTGTACTGAGGCAAAAGGAGCACATCTCAGTTTGATAAAAGGAGAGCAAATGTTTTTGAGAATTTGCAGAAAAAAATAAAAAAACCCTCATTCTTATCACACCAATACATGATTGAATTTCCTATGTCAAAACTTTCTTCTTCTCGACTTGGCACCATTTTTATTGCCCAGTACACTATTGCATGTCTTCAATTGTCAAAACACCATGTTATCTATGTAAACATCTGTTTTATGTGTAAACTTCAGAAAGTAAATGGAAAAACCTACTAATTTATTTCCTAAGCCACCCAAAAATTAAGTGTTAACTAAATATCAAATTAATTACAGCATATTCTCTGTAACACTGTTTCAATAAGAACTACAGCCTATTGAATTCCTAACAGAAAGGGTATGGAAAAAGCTGATGTGCAGAGTCATGTATTAGTGTAATAACATGATAAGGCAATAATAAGAAAGGTAATATACTTCTTTTTTCTAAAGCATACATGCCAAGACAAAACTCAAGGCTGCACCCTGCCAGTTGATTTTTGTAGTGTAGGATTTCTTTTCAACTCAAGCTTTGTGCAATATCAGATATATATATATTTTTTAAACCTTTTCAATCCAAATTCTTTACATGAAAAGTAAGAAAAACTCCGTTCCCAAAGAATCAGCTATAGTAAATGCAAACAGGAACTAAAGTTAAATATTTCTTAAAAAAAAAAAAAAAAACCCAACACATGAATAAGATCACTGCAGAGAAGTTCCACAACCTAAGTCAAAAGATTGAGCTAATATTACTTTTGTAACCTTTTTGTTGCTTCTTTGTTCACTTTATGCTCAATTTCAATAAGTAGTAGTAGATGTATGGCAGTCTGGAAAACACGACATCACCAAAGATTTCCTTTATTGTTCAATGTGGCTTTGTAGTGCACAGCATTATCAACCTCAACCACTCAAAAAGGAAAGAGAAAACGTTTCAAAGTTGTTGAAAACAATCTCAAAGTAAGTATAGTATGGCAGTAATCAAAATGACTGTTCTCTTTCCTCTAATTATAACTTAATTTAATCTACTACTTGTCATTTTTACAAACTGCAGTTCACATTAAAACATTTTTGATAACAAAAGCTTTTCTTTGAAAACAACACTGCTTTACATCTAGTCAGGCAGCTTGTGCATATCAGAGCATTCTGTCTAGAGAGCCACAGAAAAGGCAAAGGAGGAAAAGCTGAAATACAGCTACAGCGTATCTGCGCCTATAATGTACTGCAGAATCTCAGGCAGCACTAGAGACAGCAAGTTTCTTCAGATGATCCATAAATACTTGCAAGCTGACATCATCAGTAAGAATGGGTGCCCCAGATTCCTATAAAAGAAAACATAGAGAATAGATTAGTTATTGTGAAGAAAAAGCATTTTAAGGTACATATGCTCCATCAACAAACACCTCTCTACACTGAAGTTTAGAAAGATCTTAAAAACATATCATTGCTGACATTTTCTGACCAAAAAAAAAAACCCACCAAACCCGCAGTCTATACATTTTCATACATTTACATAAATTTGGGCAGAAATCACAACCAGGACATGAGGAAACAGCCTCAAGTTCCTTCAGGGGATGTTTAGATTAAATATCAGGAAGACTTTCTTCATGGGAAGGACGGTTAGGCACTGGAACAGGGTGGTGGAACAGCTGTCCCTGGACGTGTTTAGGAGACATGTGGACACTGCTTATGGACAAAGTTTCGTAATGGATTTGGTAGTGTGGAAGTGACCTGATTTTAAGGGTTTTTTCACAACTAATATGATTTTACTTTGTGATTCTATGACTCTTTCCCAGGGTGGACGCATGAGTTGAAGTGCAGCAAGATATTTACATCAAACATAAAAAACTCAGTGTTTTTGACAGATACCAAACTCTAATTTTCAAAATTTTAAGTGAAAACTTCCATGTCACAATTTCAGTACCATTCCTATCTCAGTGAAGCAAAGGTGACAAGCAGAAACGTGCAAGCACCACAACTAGTAAATCAGTATCAGTCACTGCTGAAGCTCAGATGCATCAAAACGGAGAAAGGAAGAAAAAAAAGGCACTGAGGATCTGATCAAAGTGAGGGTCAGTTAGCTTTTCCAAAGTGAGCTGGACCTACAGCCCTGGGCAACCTCAAGAGAACTAGCGCTACATCTGATTACAGATAATGAAATCTATGCTCTTTTCAAGGTAGTAAGCACCCACAATTCCAAATGGCATCAGAACCATCTGAACTTTTAGTAAATCTTTCAAAACAAAGACAGAAGAGTTCTAAAGAGGATGCTTAGACCTGGTGCTCCTTACTTAGAACTGGCCAAAACCACTCCTCAGTTAATGACCAAGGCACAAATCCAGGAGCAGTAAGACTTTTTACATTACATTACACTTGATATACACACAGCAACTGTCAGGGAAGACAGTTCTTTGTTTTTTTTTAAATCTTTTAACTTCTGGAGCCAGGGTAAGAATAAAGACATCGTTCTTCCATACTGGTCAAAGGCTAAGCTTTTTTTGTTTAAGGAGCCACAAGGGAATAACAAGTAATTTAGTTCTGTTGCAGAATATTATTTGTCACCTTGTGTCTTATGTATGGAACAGAATTCATCATCCTCCAGAAGAAAGAAAGGAATGGAGTTGTCAGAAATCTAAGAGGAGTTTCCCCACAGTGATTGCTGGTGGTAATCCATGATACTTAAAACCAAAGCACAAACTTTTCCTTCAGCTTAACACAATACAATTAAACCACCGAGGACACGCTGCACAACACACAAATCTGAAAAGCAGATGAAACTTAGCTCTGATTTTGCACAAATTATCTTAAATTTCGTTTTCTGTTCATTCAAGATGTTCAGCTAAGGAATACGGTGAGGACTGGGCATCTGGTAAGATTTGTGCCACTGACATCTTCCACTTCAGATTGCACAAAAGTTACCAACAAGATTATTTAAAAATAAATAAATAAATAAAGGCATCCTAAAGTAAATGCCATATCCAATATAGTCCGAAAATTTGAACTGCATCTTAAAGGAGTAATCAATATGCACTTTCAGAGCCAATAGAATTGAGCTGTATGAAATTAGTTTACCATTATCTTCAGAAAATGTTTTACATACCAAATCAGGTACTTATCTCCTAAAGCTTTAAAAAAATCTTTACTTACAATGTTAAACCCAAAGTAGTCAATTGATCACCTCCTGAAACATGGTCTCAGTGGTGTGTTGGTGCCCTCTTCAGGTCAATGTGGGCTAACAATTTTTTTCTGTGGACTTTCAGTTTTGCACAAAATACACAAATTGACATGGAACAACTCAGGAGACTCAAGACAAAAATAAGCAAAACCAGCTCAGTTCAGTATTTCCTTTCAGCATTTCTGGTTCCATAATTTTTACTCTATCCAGATTTCTTCACAGAAAATATAAAACAAGCAGGATATTATGTAGAACACACACATTACAATGATACTGGGGAGATTAGAACACTATTTTATTTTATTTTTTATGTCAACCTAAAGTAATTATTTCCAACATTACAAGGGAAAGTTGTGTTTTCTAGTATGTTTCAGAAGGTCTCACTGGAACTTCTCCAGCATAAACTTTTTTCTTAGAGATCAGTTCAGTAGTTGTATTTGCATCTACATTTGAAACACTTCATTTGCTTACTAAATAAATAGTAAGAAAGCTGTTGGCCTACACCATGAGAAATATCGAAACTCCAAAAAATTTCCAGGTAACATAGACAAAAGAATCATGCAAACCACATAGTTCATGAGAAACTTCGTGGAAGTTTGAGGAAAACTTCCAAATTTGAAGGGAAGAGAAACAGTTTAAAATGGTGCCCTCTCTGACAAGCTCTTGAAGCATTTTCACTCTGGATCTCAGCACTCTATCCACCAGAATGTTCCTTAGAACCAGTAGTACATCACTATGAAAACGTACTCTGATAAATCTTATCTGACAAAAATCACTGCCATAAATTTGTTACACAGCTCACTCATTATTCATGACTTGAAAACCAAAACACCTTTCACCAAAATACAAATACAGTTAATGTGAAGATCTTTCTGATGCCATCACATTTTCATGAGAAATTTACACTGCTCCAGTATTCAGCCACTGCAGAATTTCTCTTCCCACTATGAAAGCTGAATTTGGAAGGATGACGTGACTGGGATGCAACACTCAAAATAAGCGACTACAGAATGTTTCATTTTTGAGTTTATATATTACTTCTTTCGCAGAGAAAATCTGAAAAGCCTAATCAAATGGTTCACCAAAATTCTAGGAAATTGGTACCTTTTGGCTCTTCCTTAAAATTAATTTCAAAATTAATATCCTCTACTGAAAAAAAGTCCTTTAGCCTTTACATGTGTTAGGTGCCCTCGTTCTAAGGAATCTAAATAGAGCTAGGAAAGATAGCTAGACATTAAAGAATCCTAACAGAAGCTTAAAATAGAAAAGTAGATCATTTTTGTCTAAAGAAATTAATTTCCTTTCTTAATTTTCACAATTCTGATGGCATGAGGCCAAAACTGCTTTTTTAAGTTTCAAAATTTGACATTACTACTTTTACGTACACAGCATCTTACAAGATTTCTGAAACAAGGAAAAAAGCCCATAAAATTCTACACACAAGCTTAATTATCAGATTCATACTTACCTGTCCCCATGCGTACATGTTGTTGTGAGTCTGAGAGGGATTTACTTTTGAAAGCAGGAAGCGAGCCTTCAAAAAACAAAGCACATGCAACAAATTAATTTTCTCAGGCAGAATTTTCTTGTTCTCAAAAAAAAAAAAGAACACCCATATATGAAATATACCAGTTCTATTACCTGTGGATAAAAACAAGCATAGATGCCCATTTAGAAGAACGAGTAGCTTCTCAAAAAAAAAAAAAAAAGCCACTCTCTGAATTCCATAGCTATAATGCAGAATTGCTAACAGATTAACAAAGAAGCAGGAAGCAATTTTTCCTTTTTAAACACTAGCAAAGAAATTGTGAACATCTATAAAACATTAATTAAAAGTTTAAAAAACAAACCAAAACCCACAAAGAATATTTTTCATATTGGTCCAAACACTCTGACAAGCACTGTCTTTGTGTCCTATGCATCTCAAGGAAATTAACAGTTTAAGCAAGTATGGTTAAAAACAAAACCCCAAAAAACAGGTTTCACAAACTAGGCTAAAAGGTATCACTAAATATCTCTGCAGAATTTTTTAAATTCCAGATATTCACTTACTATTTACATATGTTTTAGTACAAAAAAAGCATATTTACAATATTTTAAAAAATCTCAAAACCTTACAACACATCACTTCCTAGATGATAAATAATGTACTTGGCTATACCTGGCTTCCTCCATGCTCTGTATCAATGTATCTGGGCATTGGAAATCTTGAATGAAGAATTTCCTGGGCATCATCTATGGGAGCTTGAAGCAAGTGATGGAAGTTTTCATATTCTGGCATATCCTGGTAACCTGATTTACGCCACTGAGCTATGGTCTGGGAAGAGAAATAAGTTTAGAACCAATTTATCAATCTTTCTTAAAGGAAAATGTGCCATTTAAGTTAACTTTTTAAAAGCACAATACAGACATGCCTCTACACCTGGCCTGGCACCCTACTCATCTCGACCCTTGCCTGGAAACTTGACTTTCTGGCCCAAATTCAGACCAACTTGTCTGATGATCTGGAATGATGGCTGAATGCAGCTCTGTCTACAAAACGCCCTGCTTGCCTTGCTCAGGCTCTCCACGAGGCCTCAGCCTGATTTGTGATCATGCTCTTCTCCATTACCCTTCCCTCAGGGAATGCACCACCCCATTTATTTCCAGGCAATGTCTTACAAAAACGCAGAGAATATTTCTTCTAATTAAAAACTATTAAAGTTTATAGTTATTTTTAAAAGAGCAGCTACAAGGACAAGATCCAGAACAGTGTTTCCCAAACCCTTAGGTGGGAAACACACAGCAAAAAGCAACAGCTTGGTTCCTTCCAAGGCAGGAGAGCAGTAGCAAGTCACATGTATTTGTATGAGAATACAAGGGAATGTCCATCTACTCAACTGCCAGGAGCAGTTTCATTCCTCCATGGCAGTGCAGATGAAGGATGATTTTAAAACATTGTATTCTGGCTCCTTACCCACAGAAAATTCAGAGCTTTAAAATAAATGAGTGAAGAACAGAAGTAGGAAGAAATACTACTTTCAAAAGCCAGAACAATATTGATCTAAAGCAAATAAACTGCATGCTGAAGTCAATTCCTTCTAAATTTGTCTGAAGAAACAGGATTGGACCAAAACAGCAAGTAAGGCCAGCTGCCTTTGTATAGGCAAGTTAGACTATCAGACTGCAAATATGAAACAGGAGCCTGGTTCTGGCCATGCAGATGTCATCAGGCATTGAAGCACTTTAGAACGGGGCCTTGACATTCACAGTGTAGAACTCATACAGAAAAAGGAACATTTAAATAAAAAATTACTCATCTTACCTCTCCATGATATATAAGGATCTGGAAAAAGGTGTCCATTAGAAGAATACGATCTGGTAAAATGCTGCTGCTATCCAGAAGAACAGGCTAAGATTTAAAAATAAATAAAAGGTTTCCAACTAATGTAAAATTGAGCAGCCACAAGCAATTTGTGTAAATCACTGTATCTTCAGAACTTCTTCCATATCTTATTAAAGCTCCTATTTTTTGCTTTCACATTACACAATCTCATTGTAAAGTCAGCCATCTTGATTCTGAATACATAACATCATGGAAGTAATAAAAAGAGAAGTTGTAAGCTGTTTCAAAATTATGCACTTTTCTAGCCTTTTATGTATCATGTTAGTATCATGTGATTTCATTGAATCTGCACCATCTGATTTACTTGGATCAGTCATAGTAGAGACAGCAAAAATAGTACTTCAAAAAGGAAAAAAAAAGTTATTACTCATTCCACACTGAAGTGTCAGCTCACATTTTGATCAAGTGGGATCTTGCTTCCATTTTGCATCACCCACCTTAGTAACTTTTCTTTATACATAGGAAAATGGTCTCACACTTTTGAGAAGCTCCAGACAAACCACCTCATTACTTTAAATTAAATTCCACAGTTAGAAGTCTTTATCCTCACAACACAGTATCAAAAAATCTTTACAAAAGTTAGGTTCCAGCTGCCAAGATCCCTGCCTACAATGCTCATTTTCACTGCCACTGTCACACTTTCCTCACTCTTTCTTTCCTGTCTACTTTCATACCTAACTACCGTACCCTGTCTACTCCTACCTAATTCATCTTTTGCATGTTTTACAGAAGATTTTTTTATGTTAGGTTTATACAGCATATGCCATTATAAGATCTGAAGTTCTATTCCAAATATGGTAACCATGTCATAATTAGAAGGCTTGGATGAGGGTACTGAAGTGGAGGGAGTTCTGTACGTTTTAAAGAATGGCTGTTTAATTTGAAAAGTACATTGAAAAAATACATTTTGAAATAAAAAGACATTTTTGTTGATGCTTACATTCCAGCACCAAAAAAAAAAAACAAACAACCAAAACTACTGCTGCTCTCAAAAAGTAACAAAAAAGATTTCTTAGTTTAAAATACAGTCTCTCAACAAGGGAAGATTTTCCCTCAAGACTGTTGCGTTAGAATTCTGAGATACACTCTGTTCTTTGTTGTATACAAGATGAGTTGTTTCTCATGTAAAAAGCTTTAAAATAACATGTTTTGTAACATGTATGACAATGAGGACAACAAATCTCTCTCAAAACCACATATTTTAATCTACAATTAGGTTGCACGTAACGATACCTCTGGAGGTCCATTGAAGGAGTAAGCATAGAGAATTGGCTGAACCATGATAAGCGACTGTGTCAGATCCTGACGCATAAAATGGTGACGGTAGTATGAGCTCTCATCTGGGCTGTTGTTAAAAACTTGTAAGAAAGGAGATCTTCTCAAGTGAAACATGAACTGCAAAACAAAAACCATTTATTTGAAATTCCATAAAATAGAGTTGTAGCGAGATTTTTTTCAGAGAAACAAGGTACAAGAAACTGGTGCTACAGCAAATTTGAATTGAAGGTCTCAGAATCACAAAAACACTGAATGGCAAAGATTGGAATGGACCTCAGCCTGCCAGCAAATAAGCTCATGAAGCTGGGAGAGGGGTACAGCCAGATCAGCAGAACCAAACAGACCACAGGACATTTCATACCATATGGCATCATGCTCAACAATAACACTGCAGGCAGTTGGCCAGGAAGCTGCCATTGCTCAGGGACTGGCTGGGCACTAGTGGTGAGTAGCTATGTGTTACATCATCTTTTTTTTTTTCCCTCTTTGATTACAGTTGTTGGTATCATTTCCTTTCTTTTTTCTTCCTTTTTTTTTTTTTTTTTAAATGGCCCTCATCTCAAACCAAAAGTTCCCTCTTATGCCTCTAAACCTCCATCCCACTATTTATCAGTGTTACAACACAAAAGATCTTTTCACTCTAATATAAACAAACTTTCCTTCTACTCACCTGTGGGTAAAGTGAAAAGGTTTCTGAAAATCTGAAAGAGCTTGGATCATCCTTGTGATATTCTCCAAATTTCTGACACTGGAGTGAAAGAAAATGGTATCTAAATTCAGAAACATGGTAGCATTATCATGCCATTACTGTAAGCTTGTTCAGTTTTAATAAACATACAATTTGAAGTGCCTACATCTTCATAAGCAAATAAAGATCTAGCAAAAAAATCAAACAAACAAACAACCTGACATGAATTCCTTTCTTAGCAAGCAGTGATTTTGCATACAAGGCATTAATGACTTTTTGTTTTTCATTTAAATCACCCAGCAGAATTAGATGATTAAACATCCCCAAAGAACATCATTGTTAAGAATTTAATGTAAAGCTACTTACAGGAAAGAAATAAAAACAAACAGAACACCAAACTTTTGAAAATAAAGAGAACTTTAAATATTTTAAGCAAAAAAAGTCAATCTACAAACTTCCAATAACTGCTAGCACCATGTTAGATTTTCTCTTAGTTGCTGGCAGCGACCAAATGCTGAGGGCTGAGGAGATATTAATAAATTCAAGAAAAATAGAGCTGCTCTTCCATCATTCAAAATAAAAATTCTCTTAAAATTCTACATAACCACTTGTGGAAATACTCCGCCCTCATCCCACTTTTAAGAAACAAGCACTGAATACTGGTGAATGATATTGTCTGGAGACAAGAAAACAATTTAACTCTTTATTTAGTCCTTCTTACCAGTCGTATAAGTTGTCTGTCCAGCCACCTAAGTACATCAGGCCCCTCTTCTGTCTCTGCCCTATACACTGCCAATCTAGCCATGAGAATTGCTGCAGCTTCCTGGTCAAAAGATGCTGCAATGTTTTGAATCTGTGTCTGTGCATCTGCCCAGCTGTGAAAGAAAAATACACATATTTGCATCACAAAGAAAGGATCCCAATTTCTAAATATACATCTTCAAAATTAAGGCAAAGAGAACAGGCTTAACAGTTTAACACACAATCTCACACTGAACTTTCAAAAATCTACTGGGTATAAATGAGCAAAAAAAAAGAAAAAAAAAAGAAAAAAAAAGAAAAAAAAAAAAGGAAGTTAATTAGAAATATCCTCTATAGAAATGCCACATATCCATATAAAACAGTCAGTTATATTAAAAACTTGACAAACTGTGAGAAGTTAGGTTACAGAAAACACTGTCCACAAAGCTAGCCACATATCTTCACTGTTTTCTTGTGTACTTGTTCTGGGATCTGATTGCTTATTCTCAATTTACATGGGGTACTATTCTGTTTTTTCAACAGTCACCAAGATGATTCTACTAATACAACAAATTTAAACATGATACTCATTAACAGCAATGTCAGTGCTTTCTTGTTTTTGTTTTTTTCTTTTTTTTTTTTTAATCTGAATGTTCCATCAAATTAACCAAACAAAAATCTTCATTTTGAAGCAAACATCATCTGACACTGGAAAATGTTTCCATAATATTAAACATCTCTTTCCAAAACGGAGAAGTAAACTGAACCAGGGAAGCTGCAGGTAAAGATCACACAGGCATAGGCATATACAAGCCACTGAACTGCAACACCCCAAGATTGTGGCATTGGGTGACCTTTATCATTCCATTAGGACACTCAACGTTTCCTCTTCACCTAAAATCCCTTGGATGCAAAAGCATCTTTAGAGCACTACCAGAACATCATTACATAGCCACTGCAACCTCCTGGAGAGGAAAGAGCCCACAGAATATAACAAAGGAAACTGTCTCAAAGTTGTCTTCATCATCACCACTAAATAGCCCAGAACAGCAGATTGGTTATAAAAATGTGAAGACTGAAAGGTAAATATGTATTTTCTTCTTCAAATACAATTTGTCAAAGCAAAAAGAGAAAAAGAGAAAGAAAAACCACATACTTTCTGGCAACCGTGGTCACTCTGATACGTCTCTGTCCACTGGAATGCTGGTACTGAGTCACAAACTGGATTGCACCACGACCTCCTTGAGGAATTGGAGCATTGTGCTGAGGATGGGAGGAAAAAGATACGAGAAGGAGGCTGCTGAGATCTTGCAGCTTAATTTGAAAATCAACAAGCAAATGACAGAATATGATAAAAACTTCAACAAAAGCCACTGAAGTTCTATAAATGCATTAACTGATGCTTTAATCACACCTAGTATTTTTACCAAACATAGCTAATAAGCTTGGAAACTGTTAAGGCATAGAAGGAGCATACTAGATACCTTCAAAGATTCTCTCTCCTTCCACACACCCTCACAAACAACAATATTTTCAAGAGGACTATGTTAGAATTGAATGAAATTCAATTGTTGAACTGTATCTGAACACCCTGTGTGATAGCACAATAAAAAGTCAACAAATTAATCCCATAAAGCAACTCTGAAACACATAGACTGGAATTTAGGCATGAAATTTCAAAACTCTGATCAGTAGAAATACAGATTTCTGATACTGTCAAGGAGGTAAGTAATTTCAAAAGGACAACTGACATTGACTCTGACATACCACTACCAGACCAGTTTGTGAGCCAGTAATAAAAGATCATTAAAACAAATATATAAAAAGCAAATACTAATAGTTAGGGTAAGCAGAGGTTTTAAAACCTACATAGAATACATAGCTCATTACTCTCCTGAGTAGCAAACATCTGAAAGAAGGGAAAGTACTCAAAGACAACAGTGCATTTGCTTGTCATGTTTTTATGCTCTTCCCTAAAGCCTCCCAGTGGGAGAGAGGAGAACAGACTATCTGCCCCTAATGTGTTTCCATTAAACCAATCTTTATTTATTTGACTTACAAACTGAGCACCAAAACCAAAATTAAGATGTAACATTATGGAGTAATTATCTTGTAACTAAAACAGAAATACTGAAAAGTATTTTTAAATAAATAGGTTACAGCTTCTTCACATATTGCAGCAGAACTATATTTCCCTAAGTAATGTTCTGAAAATAAATATTTGGACTTAGGTAATGAGCCTTAACCAAAATTAGTAAAGCACTTTGTATCTCACTCGTTATCCAAGAAGGATATGAAGAGATAGGAACTAACTCATCATTAATCTGTTAATGTCCATCTCCTTAACTTTGATGCTGCAGAACAGTAACATCATTCATACACCTACCACTGTGCTTGACAAAAAAAAAAAAAGACATAAAAAAGACCAAAAGCAAAAATACTGCTTCAGCAATCACATGAAATCAAGCTAACAGACAAGTAGACAAGCACGCATTACCTGGTTGACCACTTCAAAGTAGAGTGCAAGTGTTGTAGTAGGATTAAGTCCACAAATCTTCCACTGACAGGTACCCCCTGTTCCAATCTCCTGTAAGCAGATTCATATAACAACTTTACAAAACAGAAATATTATTATATTTGCAGCAGAGCATCTACCTATTACGGACAACATTTCACAATTATTCCTTTACGAGTTTTCTCCCTGCTCACTCTGACATCATCTCAGACAAAAATAACACCACTTGCAATACAAATACAGTGTTGAATTCAGAAATCATTTAAAAAAATAATAATTAAAGAAAGATAATGGTTTGAAAAAGTTTAAAATATTAGAAAGATAAGAAGATGGAATCAGAAAAAATGAAAAAGTATGTCAAAATAAAGGAAACATGAAAATTAATACGCTGAGTTTAAGCAGTCCCAGAAGAAACAGCAGCACTGAGAGATAAGGGCAAAATTCACCACTGACCAGTGGGCAGGCCTAGTAAAACACTGCATTAACCAAAGGTGGTTAGGTAAGCTCCTCTGGATTCCTATCATTGTGTTGTGCATACTCACTACTATAGCAGTGAGGCAGTGCAGATGTCCTTCACTTATTAAAGGGTCATTGCATATTGAAGTGGTAACAAATTGAATGCTGAGCTCCCCAAAGCATGAAGAGATAGGAACAAAAAAAGAAAAAAAAAAAAAAGGGATGCACCTCCAATTTTAGATCAGCAGCAAGAAGAGGAAATTTAGACTGAGGAAAGTCAAACAGATTTGTTTGACTGAGGAAAGACAAATGAACCAGATGTAGACTGTTTCCTCTACTACAGATAATATTACTAGCTTCCCTACTACTATTCTTCTGTCACCTCCCACAGAAGGAAGACTCAGGTACGACCAGGTTTGCACTACAGCATACTCCAGTGGAAAACTGTCTCTAGGTTTTGATAAGATAGGTGAATTCCCTACCACTATTTTAGAACAAATATATAATCCCATTGCTAACATCTAGCAAGTCAGGCAAGAGAACTGCAGAGTTCTGTGAAGTAGAAGCAAAGAGGTAACTCACCACACATTTCTTCACCCTATTTCAGATGGATTCTAACTCTTTCTTTAAAATGAATAAGTGTCTACTTGAAGAATGAGCTGTACCATAAATGTGTTAGACTTTGGTGAAATGTTGGTTACTAAAGGTTTCCTCATAGAAAAATATTTTTTTAAAAGAGACAAAGAGAGAGAGAAAAAAATACAGAATTGTCAGGAGTGGGAAAATTGTGGAATACTTTCGCTGGGAATTTGGTATTAAACAAAGCGTAGGTGTCAGGGCTGACAGCAGCTGTAAGAGTTAGGGCATCAAAATCCCCTCCTGAAACTATGTGACAACTCCCAGTGAAACACTGTTTGAGTAGGGAAGATACCTCACACCAGATTAGGATTTCTCGTTACAATTGTTACTGTTCCAACTTCATTGTTCCATCAAGCTAAGCTTTAGTATTAGGAAAAACATAGTTCCTTTGTTACGTGATTGGAAAGATAACACTCCCACTTAATGAATCATTTTAAATTACTACAATTATGAAAAAAGTGCTCAAGTGGGATGCCACTTCTAACCCATGCCATTACAAACCTCTTGTTGGCAGCTCATATAATAAATAGTACTTAGTCACTGGTAACTAACAAAGTATCTGTGCACAGATGGTGATCTGAAGTGGCAACTGATTTTTGTCATCAATACAACACCAGTACAGAAAATATGAATTAAATTAAGTTTCATTCCTAGGAGAACAAGTGAAACCAAACAAAATATTGAAGGAGAATTATACCTGCAATAGTCACTGCTGTGCTTGTATCCCAAGTATTACAGCTAAATTAATTATCCAGTTACAGCTAAATCAAGTATCCAGTCACTACCTTAAGTGAGTTGCACATGTCTACATTTAGATCACACATTTTCTCTCAAAAATTTTAATTCAGATAATCTCAACAAAAAAGGTTTTTGAAATAGAAATTAATTATGATGTAACTGCAGGGCAGCAGACATGAATGAGCTATTAAGCTTTCTATAGTCCCCTGTGATTTAAATATATAGCTTAAAAAGGGAGCTGTACATTTAATTGCTTCTGGGGAACGTTATAAACTTTGCTGCAATTTACTCAGTCACTCAAGTGATGACAGAGAATCTGTGACAGACCACCAAGAGAAAACAATTTCTGTACTGAGATTTTTAATTCACAAAGACAGGAAAAAAATACGTATTTGTGAAAAATGCTTGAGGGTATGCCATTTGCAAGCACTTGCATGCTGCAATGCAGAGCCTATTAGGAATAGAACCAGAAGATTTTGACATTTAAGACATCAGTTACCTGTATTAAACTGTTTTTTATTAGTAATAAAAGATAACATTAAACTCTAATAATAACTATGATAATACTTAACAAGCAAATAAATGATAACTTAAGTCCGTTGTAAATTTATGGGAGTTACTTCAGAAGCCTGTAACAGCTTATTATTAAATGCATATTTGGTAAAGTAGCCAATGGGAATACTAATGGGAAAAGTCATGTTCCCAAACTTGTCTCCTCCTTTCTCTCAGTCTTTCTAAAGAAAATATTTTCATGGCTCTCTTTTTGAATAAAAGAATATAGATTTGGTTTTAACATTAAGCATGCTAACTCGCTTTCTACTTGATTTCTGTTACAGCAGCATATAGTTTCACCATAGTAATTTTAAAGCAACCACCCAGTGAACAAATATAACCAAATAACAACGGACCTGAAAGGTCTAATGCAACTGAAATCTAATGTAGCAGTGAACACGAGCTTATCCAAAGAACAGCCTTTGAGTGCATTTAATTTAAAACTGTGAAAACTGAACACAATTTATGGAGAAGTTTCATCCATCCTCTCTCCCTTCAGATCCAAAAATCCTAAATCCACTTTTCCATAATGGGGCATTACCTTCACTTTCAGTAAATTTTACTTACATTTTCTGAGACACAGGGTCCTTTAGAGTTTAGAGATACGCAGGGTCCAATAGCTCCAGAAATCTTTACTTCTCTTGAAGTCTTTATATTTAAAAGAAAAACACACATTAATATGGCACACTAAGAACTCAGCCCTACTTTATCACTAATAATGAAAAATCTAATGCATATCAGTCTTTTTATTCCTTTAGGAAAGGTTATACATATAATAATGCCTGATACACTTAGGCAAGCTTTTCACCTGGTCATATTCTACACCAGTATTAGGTATATTGGCTTTAATTATAAATTCATTTGAAAAAACAGTATGAACATAAATTAAAACACAGAGGAAAAGTCCAGTTATTCGTAGACCTGAGAATCTAGAAAACATATTGCATCATGTCTATTTTCCAGGGAAATCACTGTAATATTCAAAACATGACATTAAAACTGAAGATCTGTAGGATAAGTCTGTATGTATCTTACAGTGAATTCACTCTCTGTATCTTCTAAACATATCTAAAAGGAAAATCCAGTCATTTACATTCTTGCAGTATAATTTTACTGTTTTAAGTGATCTGTACATTCCTCTATAGCTGAGCCTCTCTTACTGCATTTTCCTGGATCTCCCAACAAAATTCACAGCAACATTTACATGAAAAAAGAAGGTTCCATTATTTGTCCTGGTAGCAAAAATTTGAAAGGAATTTTGCTGAACAAGAAAATAGCCACATATTCTTCTACTAGACAACATTGTAATACTTGCCAAGAAAGAAGGCTATACCTGAACCTGGAACACACTCAGCTCAAAGCTTCTCAAAAGACAGGAGATACAAATAAGCACTGCTGAACTACCAATATGGATTCTGATAAAAATGGAAAATGAAATATTTGCTGCACTATGTAGACAGCTTCGATCCTACTGACACCAAAAATATAAGCATATAGCATTCTGAATTTCTAACAGACTATTTTCAGTACAGTTTCCCTTTTAGCTGTCACTGAATGCAGGGAATTAACATCATATCTAACTATCATGCAGAGAATTGCAAAACTGCAAAAACGTAACCAGTCAGTAACAGCTATGTCCAAGCAAATCCTAATGCATCACTTTAGCAGGTTCCTAACAACTCCTTAAAGGGTAGAAATGCTACATTTAATAGCAATCCCACGTAGTGTTTCACTAGCACGCTGCTTTTTTTTTTCTTACCTTTATTTCTAACGTGCCACCAAATCCCATTTTAAATTGTCCTTGCATATCTTTTGTGAATACTCTCTGAAAGGTCTGTTTGAATAAAGACGTATTGAAAGAATCTCCCATTACCATGTAGCCACTAGACACAAAAAAGAAAAAGGAAAATCTGAAGTCAAAATAGATGACACATTGTGCAATTATTTAGCACATGGGATTTAAGTAGTTTGCTTCTATTAAAGATGAAAATGAAAGAGATGGTAATGAGACACATTTTTGTCTTCTTGACTATTATTAGATTAACGTTCTGCTAAATGTTAAGGATGAATTTTTCAAGTGAAGTTTTGCCCAATAAGCATGTCAAAGTAATTGTGATTATAGCCTCTAACAAAATCTTTCACTGGGAAAATACTACGCCAGGCTGTAAATCTGCCTAACAGGAAGGGTGAGGGTGTCATGAACAATGAAACAAAATAGAGGAGTGGTTTATAAGAAAGATCAGAATTTGTTTTGATCAGATTAAAAATGAACCGATGCCAAGGCACCCTGAAGGAATACAAGAGCACGTATGAAATGTAGAACTGGTTAGATGGAGCAAAAATCAGGAGCAACAAGGTTTGTGAAGTACGCAACCCGATAATCCTGTGAGACAGCAGCTGAACCTACGAACAACGGTTTCTAGAAGGGCATAAACAAGGCAGAAGGAATAGAACTGACTTCTGTTCTACTCTGAGCAGAGAGAAGACAGGTCTTTAGCAGTACATAAGCTCAAAGCATATATATATATATATATATATATATACATATATATATATATGCACAAACACGCTGAAAAACTGTCTAAGACAGCCATGTTATTTAAGTCACAAGCAGAGCAAATTAAAGAAAAACAGTTAAAAGACTTCTTACAAACTCACATGTACGGTGACAACTTTGACAGAAACTGAGAAATTCCAGCACAAATGCAACCATGACAGTAGATTTAAATTTAAAACAAACAAACCTTCTGAATGTTTTTGCTAAGTGCCTCCTGTGAAATAATTCAAAAAAATAAAAAACTGCATCTTCATAGATTACTTAAAATTGAATGGGCACATACCCAGTGTAGTTGGGACAGCACTTCATCTCCAGAAGACCAGTTTGATCCAATGCACATGCATATATGTCAACAACATGACCATTTGCAGCAGCACGATTAGCCAGGGCTTCAAAATGCTAAACGAGAGATGAAAATACAACTTACAGCAAGTTATGACATGAATTGTCAACTTCACATTAAAATCACTGACTCCCAAAATTTATCTAAAACAGTATCAGATTTTATTCATACCATATTCTAATAAAAGACAGAAGAACATTTTCTCCTGATGTTAATTTTAAACTGAAATTTTCAACATCTGTGTTTCATTCATCTCACCAGCTGAGAACTCAACACACACTAGATGGACCAGTAGCTGCTATTTCAACTAGAAAATGACCTTGATTTTTTCTTTTCCAACTGCGCATTAGGGAGTAGATCCAACTCACAGAATTTAATTTACTTCTCTAATCTCAAGTGTCTACAATGACAGGTGCCTGTGACTGAGCTAATAACTTAACTCCCATCATAATCAGTCAAGATGGATTCAAAAGGTTCTGGATGCAGCTCACCTGCACAAGTGTGCATTTAGGATGAAATGAACTGTGCCTAAATAATACTGACTAATCCTCCCTCCAACTAAAGAAACAGTCTTAAGCAGCTTTTGTAGACGCAGACAGTCTTACTTCAGATATACCATTTAGTAACATGAACTGCTCCAAGTTAAATCAGGGAAACACTCTGAAGAATTTTAATGAGAGCTGGACAAAGTCCTAAGTCAATACACTGTCATTTCTGAAAAAACTCATGAGGATATACTATTATTCAGAAATGGTTACTGGAAAACACACAATTCCCACCTCTCTGTACTTTTCCTACCTCTACTAACATTATTTTACACTGCCAAGCACTGTAAATATTTACTTACAGGTAACTGCTTCAAATATCATCTCTTACCTTAGTACCCTTTTTAACATATTTAGCATTGTCTTTCTCAATGTCATGCCACGATCTTATAGGTAACTTCAGCTCATCCCCTACAACCATCCCAGGTCCTTGTGTAGCTGGTCCTCCAATGAACATCATTATACGTGCACCAGTATTTGGAAAAGTGCACTGCAGGAAACAAAGGACAAACAAAACAACCACTTTTTGCTACTTTTTTTTTTCCTACAGACAGAAGAATGTAGGCATTTTTCATGCTGATAAGATTTTAACATTAACTGTACTTTTTAAAATTCCTTGCTAATTCAAAATCTGAAACTTGCCTCACTGAAATGCATGTTTAAACACACAATTACTCTTTGTGTGTACAGCATGGTATCAATCAGAATCACCATACAGATCTAATATGCATCAATCATTAAAATTTTTATATATTGGTTATGTGAACTTTTCTGCAACAAAAATCTATTTAGATAAGTAGCACAAGTGTAGTCAAAGCTCTTACCTCAAGAAGTCCTACAGCTATAGAGAGAGCCACTCCAGAGGAACGTAAGGGCCTTTTCCCCTGTGGAACTGGCCAAGGATCTCGCTGCAGTTCACCCAAAAGATCAGTAAGATTCATATCAATCTTCTGCACTGGTTGTAGAAATCTGGAAACAAACAGATGGAATTAATTCTTCAATAAGAATTATACTAGCTGCTCAACAAAGCAGACATACATTAGCAATATCAGACACCATCTAGATTCAGAGCAATGCTTCTGCCTCACCAAGACAATGTAGTTCAGCAGTACTACACAGACAGCGTATCAACTTCAGAAGTACAACAAAGAGCTTGTAAATTAAAACCTTGCTGACTCTGAAGTATCACATCACCACTGTCCAGAAAGAACCACATCTAGTCAAAAGAACGCAGCAGATAGCCATCTATGGATCTCAAAAAGAAACAAGTGTCACTACTTCAGTGGAAAAGAAAAAATCAAAAAACAGAAAATGTATTAAAAAGAGCACTTGTTTTCTCAGTGCTGAGAGACTGTCAACAAGTGCACCTACAGGAAGGTTGAGATTTATTATTTTTTTTAATGTATTTTAGCAATTTATTTTATGTCTCACTAGGTACACAGGAGAACCAAACATCAGTCCACAGTTTCCAAATGTGAGACAAAAGTGGAGGAAAGAGGAGCATAAGACACAAAGTGCAGACAAAACCAGGTATTGACAGAAGAGAGGCACTAAGGCAGTCATTAACACCTTCCAGAGCACAAACCAACAGAAACAGTTATTTATGTATCTCTGCTATGCCATTTTAACATTCTCTCAGGACATTTCAAAAACATCATCCAGATAATTTTACTACCACACATTACATCTTTTCTTTGGAGTACAAACTGCCAGGAAGGAAACAAACTACAGCCACTGGTTTCCAAGTAGTTTGTACTTGTACTTGACCTATCAGAAGGCTCAACTCTCATTTGATATTTTCCTTAGCACACAACATAAGTTTTCTAGTAAATTGCAATAGCCAAGATGAGTTTTTAAATGTTTTAAGCACATTACCTGTTAGAAGGTGGTGGCTGCTGCACTTGAGGACCCCGACCGACTTGTGAAACAGCTACTTTTGTAAGTCCTAGCATTTCCTGTAGTCAAACACACAAGATTTCAGTACAACATTTGTTTACAGAGTGTTTTTTTCGTCATCTTGATGACTTCTATTTTCTTTCTGTCTCTTACCTGCAGTTGCTTTGCAGACAGATCCTTTGTTCCTCGGAAGACGTAACTTTTGGAAATGCCTTCACAGCCAAGCTCATGAACCTGCACCATTCGTCCAAAGGTAATGAGACCTACTAAGGCAGTTGGTGGCAGGAGACTAAGAGACATCTGCATTGATTCCTTCAGAGCTTGCAAGTCTTCATCTTCCATGCATGTGTCCACAACATAAAGAAATATCAAGGGCATCTGAGGACCACGCTTTAAGAAATACAAACATCAACACATAATAAATCTTGTAATCCTTACAGGATCAAAAATGAAGAAATAAAATATATTTTGGGTAAGTTTTGATACTTTAATCATACTGATAACATCAGTGTTCAATCTAAATTATCTCCTTCCTCCCTTCAAATAATAATTGGTATATCAGGATGAAGAGGAACAAAATCCTTATCATAATGAACTCTACAACAAAAATCAAACATATACTAAAAAAAAATCATTTTGGAATGCCAAGATAATTTTAAAGCATGTTCCAATGTTACAAATCATTTAATAAACAACGAGTTTTTATTGCTCAAAATGCAGATAACAGTAATAAGTTAATCACAACTATAAAAGATTCTGATTCAGTAGGATTTTATCTAGAAACCAACAGTTCTTCCTTCTCAGCAAATTTTACGGTGCTAAATATTTCCTTTACTTTGTCTTAAATCAGTTGGCAAAATAGAGATTCTGTTCAGCTTTTTTCCATAATCTGAATGCCTCACTGAAGTCTGAAATTGTAACCCTCAAAAGTAGAATTCAGAGATCACAAGGATTGCACTTTTAGATTGTACATTCTTTTTTTGTTCCCAGTCCTTTCAACTCTTTTCAATCCTAATGAATAAGTATTAGCTGTTTTCTCTAATCCAATACCAACTGATAATTATTCAATTACAAACTTAAATTCAATTAATTTATGAAATTTAAATCAACAATTTGAGTCAAAATCATTTGAGCAAGCAGCAACAGTAAAGAAACCCCCAGCATAAACAAAAATTAAACTCTAAGTTTTAGAAATATACTTAAGAAAAGTGTTGCATTTAAAAGAAACCTCACTCTGTTTTGGGATTTGATGTTTTTTAGAACAACAGTGTTATTAGTCATGCTTGTGTTCTTACAAATAAGCTACGTTTCCCATTTCCAACTGATGATAAACCTTCAATCTACTGACACACACATATGGACTCAGTCATTAACATGCAGTGATTAACTAAAATTTATTATTTTTGTACTATTGTTAGCTTATAGATAACATTAAATATCTTATTTAATGATTTTACCTGTACTACATATTCAATGCTAGAGAACTGAGGCAGAAGCTCAGCCGGCTGATTCATTTCAGATATGCCAGCATATGTAGGAGGAAACTGCAAAGAAAAACATAAACACTAAGAACAAGCAAAAGATTGCAACCTCAACAAAAACAAAAACATATGTATGGACTACTTTGTTTTACATGGCAGATGTTCACTATTGCTATCATGAAAAAAATCCCAATGCAATCTCTGAAGATAGAGTTGCTGCCGATTTCATCTCACAACTATGATTTGATAAATGAGAATTTTTCATTTTCACCTTACAATGTTGGGGGGTTTTTTTGTCTCTTTTTTTTTTTATAAAGCCTACTGAATGCTTCATTTCTTACCTGATTTCTTTGATAACAGAAGTTACAAGCCCAGAGTTTTGCTCGATAATCCACTTGGCTATAAAGATACAATAAAAAAAGTTTACATTGGGTAAAAAATAGTTTTCCTCCAGTGACTCTAGAATATGTCTGTTCTTATTTTTCAAAAATATACAAAGTTAAGTATTTCTACAAGATACGTTACATCATGCCTCCCACTATTATCCAGCACCTTTCACAAGCTTATCAAATTCTACTTGGAAACTGTTCAGCTTCTTGTGTTTGGAATGATGCATGAAACACTTCTGCTGCTTCCAACCTTTTACAGTCATCTGTGATTGTGCCATTATCATTCTTTACCTTAATTATGATTTTATCCTCTCTCATGCCCACAACTAGTTTATTTATTTATCTGTAACATCTTTTTTCAGCTTGTTTTTCCAAGATAAACCATATAGCCTCTTTCAGTCTACAAATGAATTAAAGTTCGTAACAGTTAATTTTACATGGAAGTTAAACCATCTTAGGGCCCAAAAGTTACAAATAAGTAGTGTAACTTTTTACCTTGAGTTAATTTTCTAGAGGTGAAATACTAATGCACAAGATGTGCAATTCCAAGAAAAACAACATGCTTGAAGTACATTGAAAAAACCTAGCTGAATGAAAGCCATCTTTTAATCATGCCTGTTATACCTCAAAAGCACAGATTTTTATAAGCACAGATTTTTACACACAGATTTTCTTATCTAAAAGTTTGAACTGTATACTCAGATGAGGAATATCTCAACACACTGCCATCTTTCACACACTTTAACCAGCACTATTCTAGATATTGGTTTGTAAGAAAAAATATGGACATAATAAAAACGAATGTATTAGATTTACCATAAGGGATTCAGAACAGCTCGACATGTGGTCCTACTGCACAGAACTGGTTCATACTGAATAGGAGGCAAGTCTGGCCGTTCCTTCAGTGGTGTGAAGAGGGCAGCCACTGGGACTACCATCCTCGTGGCCTCAAGACGACTTGATGGCCAAACATTCCAGCTGAATCTAACTCCGTCTCTGTCCTCATTCTGCTGGATAAATTCCAGGAAGGTTGTCATGGTCAACTCCTCTGGGTATCACTAAAATAAAAAGATAATCGTTAGTAGAATGTGGACATACAATTATTTTAGAACAAAAATCTTTGGTTTATGTAACAGTTAAAAACTTATAAAGTTCTCTAGATTGTAGTTTAACTTAATAATTTGATTCTAAAAATGGCTTTTAACCAAGCAGATTAACATAATCCATAAAAAATTTCTACATTTCATAATTAGGAAATTATCAGCAGTACAGAAGTGATGAAAACTACAAAAACCACCCTCAAAACTGTTCCTATGAAACAAAGACTATCATACAAACTGTAAAATATCCCCTCATGCAGTTTGTCACAGATGCAATCACTAATTTCCATACTGTAGCACAAACACTATGATAACAGTCTGTCAACATTTTCATGAGCATCTCACTGACACCAGGAGCAGATCCATGCATCACTGTAATTGCAGCACAAGAAGCCACGTGGAAATCTACACACAGGAATGTTTCCACTGCTACTTCTACTCGTGCTGCAAGGCCATTGGGCAAATGATAAAAATACAAGGGGAAAGACATATTCAGAAGCCAGAGAAATCAGAAATAGAAAATAATTCCACGGAGCGAGGAAAGGATAGCCTAGGATCTGAAAAGGATGCAGAACACAAAAAGTTTGTCTCCTAATATATCAAGGTTAATTCATCATTGTTCTGAGTAAAATGCAAAGGAAAATTATCCCTGAGAAATGGAGTAGTGCTAAAAAAAAAAAAATGAGGAAAGAGTCCCAGTTATAAGCACAAACTGAAATAATTCTTCCTTTTAAAATAATCTCCTAAGAAGACTGAGTAAATTGCAACAGAGGCCACTAAAGCCATTCCATTTGAACCTGCTATGAAGTGCACGAGCTCCACATCCACACACTGCAATGTCAATTCCTACTTTCTGCTTTGAACTGGAGTTCAAAGTCTTTCTTCCATGTTAACCCAGACACATTTGAAATGGCTTGACATGGATATTATTTTAACTTATCACTCATTGCTCCACACAGGGCAATGTACAAACATCAGCATGCAGTGACCTACAAAGCACATGCATATACAGCAAAGATTTATTGGATTTAGTGATTTAAACACTGTTACTTTCCAATAGATAATTCCTATTCAGAAGACAGAACCTGCTAAAAATCAAGGGGGTTATTAATAATAGACAGAATGACAAGGAGCTGCAAAGGAGAGGGATCAGATGGGTGTTAGAAAAAGGTTCTTCCCCAGGGCAGCAGGTGCATCCCCAAGCTGACAGAGCTCAAGGGACATTTCGACAGCTCAAGGGACTGCTCTCACACACTGGGTTTAGATTTTGAGTAGGGATTGGATTTAGTGAACCTTGGTGGTTCCTTTCCAATTCAGGATATTCTATGATCCCATCATTCAAATTTCCCCTCAAAGATAAATAATGCTTACACATTTCAACTTAAAGCAGATGTGAATCTTATTGACAAGTCAGTCAGTTTTGGTAACATTTTCATAGCTATCCATGCAGATTCTCTGGGATAAGTGTGGAGCTGTGTAACATAAGACAGGAAGAACAAATCCTCCTGATCTACAGGCTATGCACTAAAAACTGAGAGCCATCATCTGCCTGAGAGCCACAAAATACATATTGCCAACCTCAGCAAACCACAGAGAAGTGATTTCAGAAGAGCTGAATAGCAACAGCTCCGAGTTGAGGATGTCAATATGCTGTGCTGCAGGACGAACACTCAGAAAAGGCTAACAGTCCTTTCAGGCTTGCTTCCTCCCACTTCTGAAGCTGAGCTTTCCTTCCATCCCTGCACAGTTGCAAATTCATGCTGTACCACATTCAAATAAACCACACCTGAATTGCATAAAGAGTCACAAGCTGGCTGTAAAGGTGTCGTTCTGAGATAAACAATAGCATCAGTGCATTTACTCTGGGTGCAAGAGTGCAGTCAGGACTTTCTAACCAACACACAAATCACCACGCAGAAAGCTATCCTCTACCCAAATGAACAGCTTTGAAATACATCACTTCGAAGCTACATCGTTTTCAGTAGCTGCTGTAGAACTAACTGCAAACAGTAACGACGCAGTTTCTCCATAACAGACCATTTGCAGAGCTCCTGGTTCCACTCAGCACCCTTACACAGCGCTCGTAAACATGTTCCAGTACAGAAAGTCAGTAAAATAATATCCACTAAACACACACACAAATAGGTCTTTAGCCTATCAGGTACAAATCTGCCACAGTTCCAGGAGGTCAATACGAGGAAGCAACCACAAGCTGTCAAACCGATAGTGTAAGAATCTAAGTTTCACTCATTTACACTTAAACCTGCTTTCCTAGTTTTGTCAGGGACAAAAGAAGCGATCTGGATATACAAGAACGCCCTAAGTGTAAAAATAAACAAACGAATAAGCAAAGAAATCCACACGCGCCAGGGCCTCCCTAGCACAGCGCTCGCACAGCTCCACGCGTACCGCAGGGTCCCGCTGCCCACCCAGCCGCTCGCACCGCGCAGCCCCGCGCCAGCACAGCCGAGCCGCCGCCGGGGCCGAGCCGCACCTCACAGCGGAGCGGTGGTGGCGCCGAGGCCGTGCGGCTGAGGCCGAGGAGCTCTCGGCGGCTGCCGGCAGGGCCCCACGTACGGGGTGGGCGCTCCCCGGCTAGCTGCAGGCCGTAGGGAGAGCTGGCAAGTCGCTCTCGGCCCCGCGGTCCCCCGGTTCTCCTCCACGGAGATCGGCAACGCCCGCCCGCGCTCCCCTGGCGCACCGGCAGGGCTGAACGCCGTCAGCCCCACACGGGAGCGCTCGGCGCCGGCCAAGGGCGCTCCTCCCCGCGGTGCTCCGCGCTCTCACCGCCGCAGCCCGGGCTCCGCTCACCCCGCGTCCCGGCCGCCGCCTGCCTCGCGCTCGCTCTCCCCCTGGCGCACGCAGCCGCCCCAGCGCCGCCGACGCAGCCAACATGGCTGATGGGAGAGTCCGCGCCACGTCAAGGGGCAGAGAGCGGCGGGTCGGGGGCGGGCTGAGCGCCGCGGCTCCACGCCTTTCCCCGCTGCGAGCGAAGCTCGGCGTGCCCGGCCTGACTCTTCCCTTAGCAGCGGGCAGCGATGTACCTGGCGTGAGACAGCCCGTACAACCGCTCTCTGCCTTACCAGAGCAGGGGCTCGTGTTTCCTTGTCCGCTTTTTGCCTTTCGACTTTAAGCTTTCTTCTAAAAAGCTCGATCTTCGTCCCAGCGGTGTTTGGGAAATGACGGGCTGCGGCCACTAGAGGGAGCTTCGCCTCCTCGTGTTTACGTGTTTTCTCAGGCTTCTGGGGATAAAAAATAGATTGATAGCATATTTGTGGTGGCTTTCAGCTTCAGACAGTATTTTATCTCACATTTAGAAATACTTTAACCTACAATGCATGTTTATTTAATATCTTCAGAGAAATTTTAATGTAGCCCTGAATGTACAGTTCAGGTTTTGTTGGTTTTTTTTTCTTTGGTTGTTTTTCTGGGTTCTATACCATTAGCATCTCCAGTATTGTTTGCCAGCTTTCCTTAGCCTACAAACATGAGCAAGTAAACAAAAGCACATCTTAAAGGGAGGATTTTAATTTTCACTGCCCTTGAATCCCACTGTCAGCTGTGGGAATATTCAGCTGCAGAGTATCAAGGACATGGAACCTCCTCCGTAAAAAAATGAAATGAAAACCTTCAGGTGAAATTCAAACAGATGCACAGAAAGTAATTCAGTGTTGCATTTCAGAAGTACTCAAATACTCTTCTAATGAGTTGTTAGCACAGTTAAATTTCATTACATAATGACAATCCAGTGTTCTAAGCTTCAAGAAAAGTCTTGCAGATACTACAAGGGTGCAAATCAAGAGAAGCAAACAGAGGCAAGAACACTGACGCTGTACAGAAGATCAGGTGATAACACTGTATGTAACATACTAAGAGAAAATGTGCCATTGTCTTCCATTATTAGGTTGTACTAATACTATTTTTCTTAATAAATAATTTTCAGTTGATGTCTCGGACTTTATTAGGCAGCAGTGCCTGCCCACAGGTAGCAGCTTACCTTTTCTTTCGAAAAGTACTCTTCTGCAATGGCTACGCAGCTGAGAAGTGGGCATGATACTCTGTTCCAGATTCTTTTTCCTCTTCTTCCATTGAATTACACTGACCAGCTGTTGCACTGGCATCATTGGTAAAATCTGTGACAACTTTGCTGGAAGACTACCTGCAATAATTTTTAAAAATTACTTGACTTAAACTGTATAAACCAAAAGTTTATACAGAAAAACATGTCCCAGTAGAGAAAATATATTTTATTTCTGGAATCTCTTTCCGTTCATAGTTCTTGACTCAGTGACAAATAGAAAAAAAAATAACGTCTGTATATTACCAAGTTTTAGAAGAGAACTTTTCACGGTTTTACTCACCAGCATTTCTGCTTTGTCTGTTAGTCAGCCTTCCCAGAGGCATCACTGTGGCTTTGGATTAGCAGGACTTATTTCAAACAATGGCTGCAGCTGTCTCACTCAACCAGGATGTGAGATCCGGACTCCCTGTTACACGTAGGTGGATTTGGAAACACCTTAATGCAAACAAAAGTCAGCAGAGAGGAGGAGTTAGGGCTGGTGTTTTTTTGGAGCTGCTAAAATACAGTCTTACGAAAAATAAAGAACAAAACTGAGAACAATTTAGAGTTACACTGTTCTGCTGTATGGGCTGCATTTAGCATACTGATTTAGCACGCTGTTCAGAACTACTAAGAAACAGTAATATACTGGAGTTTGGTAAGAGACAATTTACATGATTTGAACAATTACAGCATCGTCCCTCTGCTTTTTATCTGAGAAGTAACCCAGCTCACTGCTACTGCTGCTTTGATTTTGATTTGGAATCCAGTCCATTACTATTTAGATAAACCCATACAGAAACAAAATGAAATCTCAGCCAAGCGCTTCCATGTCTACATCTGGATTTACAGCACTTTAGACTATTAATTTTCACCACAGATCTCTGGGATCCAAGGAAGGGATAAGCATTATTACTGCCCGTCCTCAGAAGGAAAAGGCAGTGTTATCAATGAGTGAGTTGTGAAGAACCACTTGCAAAAACTAAGGTACGTGAGAATGACGTAGGGCCTAAATGTGGTCATCAGGGGTCCCGTCCAGCTCAGGAACGGGCTTATCGCTTTGGGCAGTTCCCCGGCAACACGGCAAACCCCCTCCTTCCTCTCCGCCCTGCGGAACAGCCCACGACGCTCGCCAAGGGCCGCAACGCCTGGGCACGGCGGCGGCGCTCCGCCTGCGCGAGGCCGCGTCTCTCGCGAGAGCAGCCGGGCTGGCGGCTGCGGCCGGCGGGGTGATGGAGTCGGCCGTGGAGGAGCTGATGCCGCGGCTGCTGCCCGTTGGCGACTGCGACCTGCCCGACGACTTCGACCCCACCGTGCCGCCCCGAACGCCGCAGGAGTACCTGAGGCGCGTCCAGTGAGTGGCGGGCCGGGGGTTGGCGGCGGGCCGGTCGGGCTGCGTCGGGGCGGCGCGTTTCCCGCTGCGTGTGCCCGAGGGGCCCGTTATTCCCCGGCGAGCCCAGCGCTGAAGCTCCGTTCGAGGAAGACGGCGGTCCGGTTTTGGGCTCCGTGTAGCAGTAGTATCCCAGGATGTCGCAATGGGATGCGCAGCCTGGCTTCAAGGCAACTTAGGAGCATACAAGCTTCAAGGGCGCCAGTGCACTTGTGTATGAAGAGGGAATACTTGGTAATTCTGAAGTCAGGCCTTCTGTGAGAATTGCCTGCAGTCAGTTGGGTTTTTTTTTGCATAAGTGAAGATTTCCACCGATGCCACATTCAGCCTATAACCGCCCACTGCAATACAGCAGTTTGATTTTGTTTTGTAGGATTGAAGCGGCACGATGCCCAGATGTGGTCGTGGCACAAATAGACCCCAAGAAACTAAGAAAGAAGCAGACGGTAAACATTGCAGTAAGTCTGGGCTGCTTTATGCCTTTTGCTTTAAGAGACAAGCGGCTGGAAAGATGGGGGAGTCGTGAGCATAACTAAAACTTGCTGGATCTTAAAGCGCATAATGAAATAAATGAAACTTCAGGGTTTGAAGAAATGCCTGTTGAACTTCTGGGCAATAAGCAGTCTTTGTAGCTGATCAGTTTAAATCAGTCATACCCCTTCTAACCGACACACAGCAGACTTTTTCTGCCTGAAGGAATCAAATGCTGAGCTAAATTTTACAAGTCTGTCATAAAACCTGCATAAGCTTTAGAAGAAAGCAATATCTGTATCTAGATTCAAAAATATATCCTGTATAAGGCAGTAAGAGCAGTAAGTACAGCTAACGTAAGGTGAAATGCTAGCTCCATTTCTTCACTTTTTGATGGAACCTCTTATTGGGATTTCCCCTTACAAGTAGATTTTTCTGTTGTCATATTTCTGTTTTTGTTTTTTTTTTAATCTACTTCCAAATATTTCAAGTGCCCAATTTTGTCTTTCTTCCACAAAAACTGTATAATCTGCCTGCTAGATTGCTATGCTAAAGCTTCTACTATTGATGTGACCACGTACCTTGTGGCTGTTCTATTCATTTGTCTCACTTCTTCATAATGGCACTCTTAAACATTTGTAGAAAGATTTTTCTCTACCGTAATTCTTTCATGCTAATCTCTGAAGAGGTTATATCTACTTAATTGTCAGTTAACCTAAAAGATATATATATTTTTTTTTTTACTTACTGTCTTCCCCAACTTAGTATCTGAGCAAGAAGAACTCCTACTATTAATAGCACCTGTCCAAGATAAGGAAAGAGCACTCTCCTTTATTAACAGGGCAGTTAAGGTGCTAAAAAGATAACGTTAAAAGATTCTTCAACAGTACATTCTACATGTTTAATTTTCCTTCTTTGCATACATGCACCATCAAGCAGGAGAAATTTTGTCTAGACCAACTTAAATCAGTTGTCAGGAAATTACATTTTTTAAAGTGAGTACTTTTATTTTTATCTGCTGGTAGTTATTTACTAATTCTCTTGTTCTTTAAGGATTATTTTTATAAAGCTCTTTATACATTATAATTATTACCAGTGTTTCCTTAGATTTCTGGATGTCAGCCTGCTCCAGAAGGATACTCTCCAACACTCAAGTGGCAGCAGCAGCAAGTGGCCAATTTCTCATCCGTTCGTCAGGTAGAAAATTGTGTGATGGAGAATGGGGGGCCTTTTGACTTGCACATCTGTGCTCTAGGGGGGACAAACTTACGTCTTTCCTACCATAAAGTCATAACATTTTGATCAGATGTTGCTAGTTAACTGTTTTAATTTTTTAAAAATAAAATAAAATGGGAATATACTGTGAGGCTTTTAAACTTCTGATGAAACTCCTTCCTGAGAGTCATGTTAAATAAAAATAAAGCAAAAATATCTGGCAATATTTACACTGAATGATACGGAGTACTTGAGGAAGGACAAAAATCACTGTGATGTTACACAGTGACACTAAAACCAACAGTGTTCTACATTGTTCTGTGGAACTATAGAACAAGTGGATTCCTATCCACCATGAGATTCATATATATAAAACACAGTTCATTTAGGGTCCTATGGGCATCAGTGGGAGCCATTATGGTCAGAAATACTGATTTACTAAAATGGATTTGTGCGGATGCAGTGTTAGCATAGACTTTCCTACCATATTTGTACCTTGCTTTTACAGAAAAGAAATGGAGAGCTGAACAGTGTCTCTCTGTGCACTATTCAAACAGAGTGTATATGAAGATATTTTACAGCTCCAGTACTGCTGAAGGCATGTCTATAATGTATTGATATTGCATTGTAAAAATACCAGAATACACTGCAGTATAATCAATTGCACTGAAGCTGCTGTGGCCTTGAGCCTCGTGTGAGCTCATTTATTATATTTTTTGAGGAAGATAAAGCAGCGAAGGTGGAGGGAAAAGAGCATCAAAAGTCATTTGTCAATACATTACGCATCAGCTAATGTTCATTGCAGCATTTTTTTTAGTGGCTACTTTTACTGTTAGAGTAAAAATTGAGTGAGGGAAAAATATTTCCATTACAAAAGCTTATACTTCCAATAGTAAATTGTCATGGAAATCAATTTGTCTTACATGGCATCCCTGTCAGAAGAAATGTTCTAGGAAAGTAAGCCTACTGTCTTTCACAATTCTGTAGCACTGACACGGAGCACTGTTGGAAGCATGGTATTGGTCTTACGTTTGCTTTTTTGATTAACCCAGTTGTTTTTTCTTGTTACAGCAAGCATAAAAAAGGATTTTAAGACTAGTAAAACTTACTACTTAAACTTAAAGCTTTATGCAGTAGACTTTAAAATTCCTTTGGCTTTAATATTATTTCCAAAAACCCAGTATAAGTAGCAGTTACATTTATACCAAGAGGCTAGAGGAATATGTACTCAGGAATGTTTTTACTGATTTCAGAAGTTCCTTTTTAATGAAGATAAGATTATGGCTAGGATCTGATAAGTGTAAAGTTAGAACTGATTTGGCTTTAATTATTCAGAGCCTGAACAAGCACAGACATCACTGGCGGTCACAGGATTTGGACAGCAATGTTAACATGGTGAGTAGAATTCATAACAGTTATGTGTTTTTCCTAGTCATTAAATTTGTGGTTAATCTTGCTTTACAGTGTAATTCAACAACTGGAGAGTATTATCATGTCTGTTCTTTGTTGTCTTCAAGATAGCTATATTTCACTGTTTGCTTTTATTTTTATTTACTTCAGCCCAAATTAGAGGATGAAGAAGGTTGGAAGAAGTTCTGCCTGGGTGAAAGAGTGTACTCAGAAATAGATGCAGAATCTGATAATGAACATCTAGGAATTGATTACATAAAGGTGAGTATAAGAGGACTAATTTTCAACTGTTATTTTCACAAATAGCTACCAGAAACAATGCTACTGTTTATTACCATGTTGTGCTAAACATAAAGCAAGCTGTCTGGTGAGCCCAGTAAGACCCATTTCTCTTTCCTTCTAAGTTGAAACTGAGTGAAACAGAGAACAAGTCTGTTAGTTCAGTCAAAAAACTGGGGAAGTTCCCCCGTCTGCTCCCAGCTAGAACACACTAATTCACTGCTAGAACAGAATGGAAAGTTTTATCCATAGTCTGGTTTAGTGTTTTGTGAAGGTGCTTCCTGTCCTTGTACACCCTACTCTAAAAATGCCCTTCACTGCAGCTTTAAAAAAAAAAAAAAAAAAGCATAGCCCTGTTTTACAAGTAACAGCAAAGGCAATGCTATTTGATACCAAATTTGGCTAGACCTTATCTTGAAGTTACTTGAATACTGTTTTGTTGTCTTGTTTTTTCAATAGATGTCAAAGCTCAGAACAGAATTCAAATTTCTGATTGTATTACAAATGTTCTGATCAAATGTTAGTAAGTTCTAACTTAGAAAAAAAGTTTCTGCATTTTCCAACTTGACTTTTTTCAGGTTGGCTTTCCTCCTTTGCTAAGTATTGTAAGCAGAATGAATCAGGTAAGCCTACATCTTAAGCCTACCTCTTAGGACAGCATAGTGATACTGCCAAAGTTAGTACTTCCTATGTTCCATCAGTTGCATAAATCTTACCTATTTTTCTGTGCTAAGGTGATTTTTTATTCCAACTGCTATTCAATGTACACTTACAAGGAAAAGGTATTATCTCATCTTTAACTACAGTTATACCAGCAAATGTTTACAGTAACTAAACGTAAGCATATTTTCTCCTCATCATTTCTTTATAGAACATTCTAATGTTTGAGTGCCTCTTTTAGGGGTTGACAGTAATTTATCACCTTTTGTCTTTTAAGTGCAGTTCTTCAACTTGATTGTAAACTCTTAAATGCATTGCAATACTAGAAGAACAACGTTTACTCACTGGTCATTCTTATATAGAAATAGTATGATGCCTTTTTTTGTTATCTATCTCTAACATCTTGTTAACACAGAACGTTGCTTTATATAAAGCTCTTAGTTTTTTAAAAAGCTTTTTTTTCCATGATGCTTTAACATGTACTTTACCCTTACATACGATCTCAACCTGAACTAAATGCCATATAGAATTGCAGTTGAGTGGAAACTTATTATGTCTATATTTAAAGACAAAAATCACATTTGCTTTTTATGTAACATAATGCTTTGGGTAGAAGGACAGCAAAACAAAACTTTGCAGATATGGCATTGTGTCTTTATGTTTCTCTTTTGAAGGCCACAGTAACCAGTGTCTTAGAATACCTGATCAGCTGGTTTGGAGAGAAAAAATTTACTCCAGAACTGGTAATTTTTTTCTAACTACTCGCATGTGAGCACCTGTTTTCTATGAAATTGTTTTAGTTTCCAACTAGTTCTCTAGATATGTGTACTGTATTCAGTTGTTCTCAAAACTCACCTGAGTAGATGCTAGATTGAACATACACAGAACTTTTTGAAAGGGTAATTACAAAAGAGCAGAGATCTTTCAGGTACTGCTAAAACTCCTCCATTTCATTTGCTCTCCACAATAACTTAATCTGCAAGGTCGAAGGGTGCTGGGGAGAAAAGAGGGCCAGAGTACAGAAGCTTTGAAGTCAGTGAGCTGCAGGCTGTATTTGCTAACATGTCTGCTTTAGTTTGGAGATGGTATTCTGCTAAAAGAGATCATTTAATCTTTTCATGTGCAGCACTATGTTATCTATGTTAATGTGGAAACAGATCCAATCTGAAATAAAATTGAGAGTGATGGAGTACATTAGCATGAAGTTTGGCCACAATTAGATTAACTATGTATATACCACAAAATAAATGAGTAATGAAAACTTCCACAATACTAAATACAGCTTCTTGATTCTTTGAGTTGCTTAAAGGCCTTTTCTGTTCTGAGCTTTTCTTAGTGACCAATATGCTGCAGAGCATGTGCACATTCTTAGTTTAATCTATCATGAAAGGCACTAGGCACTGGAATTAATTTAATAAGTTAAACTGGTAGCAAAGTGATGTTTATAATATTGTAAGTGATGTTTATAATACTGAATAATGTTCAGTAAGTAAAAAGCAGAGGACATGTTTTTGCAGTGGGGTAAATCCTAAGGCTGATGTAACAACATTATTTCCACAAAGATCTGACTTAATATATTCATTCTTTAGAATGTTTTTGCATGGTTTATGAAGTTAACAAATAATAGCTATGTAATTATTGCTCAAATAGTGCTTCCCTTAGATTAATAGAAGAAACTGTTCAAAAAAAAAAAAAAAAAAAAAAAAAAAGCAAGCAGGCAATCCAGGATCATGCTCACAAGAAGCTTATTTACAGGCATAAAATTCTACTGTGCAGTCTCTTATCTGGCCCTTCAAACTTTTCCATTCTGTCAATGGCACTTCAATGAAATTTTGCTTTGAGACCTGTGCCCAAGGCCTACTACATATAACATGTTTTTCTTTTTTCAAAGAAGTGCCCATAATTAAAAACTCACTATTTCAATCCACACAGGGTAGATGGTTTTATGCACTGTTGGCATGCCTTGAAAAACCTTTGCTACCTGAAGCTCACTCCCTTATTCGACAGTTGGCAAGGCGGTGCTCAGAAGTGAGAGTACTAGAGGTAAGATTTAATTTAATGTTGTGCAAAGGACTGTTTCAACTTCATAAATTATCAAGAGAATGATTTCTCAGCTCTTAAATTCTTGATAAGTTATTTTTCACATTTGAAGTCTGCTGCAGAATGAGAGGAAGGCTGCAACATATAACATGGCAGGTAACTTTTTTCTAGTGGATATGGTTAACAGAAGAACTGTTCTGGTATTTGTTTCTCTTTCAGGAGAACAAGAACGAAGAGCAAGTTTCAGCTCTGAATCTCTTAATCTGCTTAGTTAGCAGGTAATGCAAACCACAAATATAAAATAGCAGAGTATGTCCAGAATAAGTGTGATTATCCTTATGCTAACATAGATTCCTTTAAAGTGAAAGTCAATCCAAGTAGTCTGGATGTATGTAGCAGACATACTTAGTTACCAGGACTTAAGACAAACCTAAGGCTAAAACAAAGAAAACACATTAGTTTTCTTTGGTGAGCCCCCTCAAACATGAAGGGGCTCACCAAATATATGGTGTCATATTATTATATATGTCATATATTTGGTGTCATAATGTCATATTCTATAAATATGATAGAAATACTAAATTAAACCTGGAAAGCAAATGGTCCAACAACTCAGAGCAAAGTAAGGAGTGTGTTGCATTAGAGTTGTCTTACTGTATTCCACTTCTCTCCTCTAGGTACTTTGATCAACGTGATTTAGCTGATGAACCCTCCTAGACTTCTCTGAGAAAACCATTTTCTGTTGCAAAGCACAGAGTAGTACAAATAGTACAAACAGTGTACAGGTCTGAAGCGTGCAGTGTCTTTCTGTCGAGTACAATACAACTTCTTCAGAGCACCCTCAACATAATAATACATTTGGGACAGCTATGAATAACTGAAGCTGATCTTAGCATGAAGGTACTGCTCTCCAGTATCCTCATCGTAAAATGGTCCATGAATTATCTGTCATTGTCTCTCAAGCAATATCTTAGTATAATAGATTCTTCATTACAAATTTTTGCCATCTGAGTAATCCTGTGGATGCTGTCATTAGGTTCAGAGTTTAAAGAGATGTCACAGATGACTGTTCTTTATCTAATACACAACCCTTGAGGTCTTTTTTAATAAAACTAAAATGTTCTTTAAGCTGTTCTTAAACATTGTGGCTTTTCTCATTCTTCATAGTACTTAATGACTGCCTTACTTCAGAAGCCTACACAATTGGGATCCAATGTGTTTTTTCAGGAAAGTTACTGAGCTTAAATACTGCTCAACAATACAACTATAGCCAGTATATTTCTGCAAAATTATGTTACCAAAACATAAAAGGAGGTAGTGCAGAGATTTCCTGAGTAATAATATTTGCTACTTTATATAAACAGTGGCAGAAACCAGGGGTAAAGGCACAGCTGTATTCAGTACTCTTTAACAGAAGCACTTATTAAACAAAATGGATAAATTTATTTTCTGTGTAATATATTGACAAATACATTAGCTCACCTGTTTGATTTAACATATTGAACAGGGAATGCTTTGCCAAGAATACTGGTGTCTGCTTCGTACATACATGATTCTATTGGGTTTTAATTATCTTCAGCAATTGAAAATCCAGTCTAAAGGAACTCTGATTTCTGCAGGTAACAGCAGACTGATAGACAGTATTGAATTTCACACTGTGCAGGAAGCAGATGTCAATCCCTCGCTATTTAAAACAGACATATCATTAAACACGAGTTAATGGTTAAGCTCATAGTATAACTTAGAATTATTACCACTTTCTTATGTGGAACGGTAATTTTAACTGTCAAGTGAAAATGAAAGAAACTACAACAGTTTTAATTTTAGGGAAGCAAATTACAAAATGCCCTTCCAAGTTGTGTGGGTGTCACTGACGTGTCCATCTGTCAGGCACAGTGCAAGTCAGTCCCTTTAATAACACCATTTAAAAACAGCATGAGTTGGCAACTGAAGCGCCCACAAAATGCACCCAGGAAGAACAGTAATCAGCTAATCCTCTCACCTTACAATTTCAGAGAAGCCTGAATCGTACAGGTGGACAACCACCACTACCTTCCTGTAAACTACCAGTGTAAGTGCTCAGTGTTTTCAATCACACAGCTGATCCCTACAGAGCACCAACCACTGTGGTTACTTTTATCTCCTCTAGGTCTCTAAACAGCGCCGTGGCATTCTGCTAATGCTTTAGATCTTTCCTAGAACTGTCAAATTATGCAGTTACAACTAATCCAAGCTAGTGTTCACAGTACCTGAACACATCTTAAGCTCATATAATAAGCCCCTGGTTATCATGCTGTATGGGAACTGCTGAGTCACGGCCTGAACCTCTGATTGATCACCTGAGGCGAGCCATGAGTCAGCCAGAGGAGCACAGCTGAAGGCAATTCACCTGTGCTGCTGGAAGGGGTGGCTCCACCCCTCTTAGACCTATTTAAGAGCTGACTGCCAGTGGGGAAGGATCTTGTCTGGAGATCCCTTCTTCTGGTGTTTTTTGTATGTGAGCCTAGCATATGGGTAAGCCTTCCATTTATTCTCTCCTATTATCTTAGTCTACTTTGCCTAACTCTCTTGTTCTTTTTGTGATTATAACATCTTAATATCCACTGATTATACACATGCCTATAATCTACAGCTTGCCAGCACAGATTTATAGACTACAAAAGACAACTATCCATTACAAGCTTTAGAACTTCCTTAGAGCTTACAGAAGAACAACTTCCAGTGTTCCTGCCCAACCATGCACTTGGACAACAAACATTTATTCCAACACAGAAGATGGTTAAAACAGATGAAAATGTTGTTCTAGTGCATTATTTTCTATATCTTGACAGTTGTTTGCTGATATCAAAGTAGAAACTGAGTCGCAATCGCAGGACATTCTCACATTTCTGGAAGTGTAAGAATTGACCCTGCCAACAGAAAAGTCCTATGGTAAAATTTGTTACAAGTTTAAACAAGATCTTTTCATGCTTACCTACAGCAAGATACCTATTGTTATACAAATGTTGTAACAAGTAGTATCCAGCAACCCCCAATCTCCTCTAGGGTCTTGCTGATGTCTTTATAGCTTCTTGCTGGCCTAATCATCTTCCTGCACAAACTCATTACAGAAGTGAGTTGTAGCTAGCAATTAAAAAAAAAAAAGTGCATTAATACTGAATTTATGCTCAATAAACTAAAGCAAATTGCCTTTGCTGGTTGTAGATGTCCTTAGCTGTACAATTCTTCTGATGCAAAAAACAACAACAAAAAAAATTAATTAATTAATTAATTTTAGAGGCATAGGATATACCTTTAAAATAAGTTATCTTTATCTGCTCATATCATTTCTATATTCCAATGAATGCTGTTAATTAAGACTGCTGATTTGTGCAATAATTGTTTCCTCAGAATAATAGAAAGTTGCTGCCTCATTTCTTAGGTGACACAAAACACATTTGTTTCTTATACCAACTGAGTCTTCATTGCGACTTTACTCTGTTCTTAAAATCTGCCTGTTGTTTGATTTAGTACTATAAATCTTTTGTTGGAAGCTTTTGAGAGGACAGTTTTTACCATGATGGCCATCAATACCTTGGTACGGAATTAATTTCATACCGAGATACAGCAGCAGTGTTACTTTAACAAACATTTATTATATGCTTTGGAATTGTGCTGCGCAGTGCTATAATTTACAAGCTATATACAAAGCCAAACCAAAATGCCAAAACCACAGACAGGATTTTTAAGGTAGATACGCAGATTTGAACATGCTCTACATTTTCTGTATCATCACCTGGAATTTACCTGCAAAGAGAATGCAAAGTCAGATCGAAGCATGAACTTTAGATTTATTACTCCAAGCAGTTACTTTCTTTTTAAGACATTTTTGTTAAGACATTTCTAAGGAATGTTTCGATCTTATGGTTTAATTGTGAGATATCTAGCCATGATTTAAATTTAGCATTTAAACCTAACTCCAACTGAACACATTCACTTTTCTTTTTAGTTGATCCATGCCCCACATTACAGCAGTTTTCTTGTTCAAAGCTTGTGAAAATATTTAGCTCCATCTTAATCAGCTTATGTAGTTACAATGGAGTTCACTTACTACCTTTTTTACTGACTTCTATAAATAAAGAGCACATAAATAGTTGTTTTTATCTTCAGTTATTGCAATGGAGTTCTGAATGTACGCCCTTTTGCATCCGATGCCTCCAAATGGAAATATAAGTTTTTAATGTAGCTTTACTTTAATGCCATGGAGGTTCACTGCCAGTATTTTTTAAAGCACAGTGAAGTTGGTGACTAAAGTTATCGAGTGAGCTAATAGAGGAGTACTCTTGAGAAGTACTTACATGCGGGCATTGATGAAACTTCAGCTGTTACAATACTCTTTATTCCCAAATTCGAGAGGCCCCCTCTGATTAGTCCACAGGTAAATGCTAAATACTAAACATAAGGTTACATTTTAAAGAAGTTTCAAGGGTGAAGCCTGTTGCAAAACATTGAAGAACTGAAGACTTATCACTTTGACAATATAAATCTGTGTAGGTTTCATTATTGTTTGTCAGTGCACTGTGACAGTGGCAGAAGTTTCTTATTGAACTGCACACAAAATACATCAGCTCAATGATTTTCCACTTGCAGTCAGTACAGCTCCCACTATCAAATCCCACCGTGTTTCAAAATCACTGACTGTTTCTCGAAACACAGACCAAATAAACTGTACTCAAACAAAGTGCATTTCTAAAAAACAGTTTTTGGAGATTTAAATTTTAGCTTCCCTTTTGGTGGGTTTGTGTCCATTCAACTACAAAATTTCAAGTTATTATTAATAGATCAAGATGATTCCAATCAAGTTCATAGATCCCAAGAAGGGTACCTTTGGTGCATGTTCTAAATACTGCTTTCCTGCGGACATTTGTGTCAAGAGTCGGAATTTGTTGTCTTGAAGAACATAAATACCCTGTTTAAATTAAAAAAAAAAAGTTTTTAATTGAGTTTCTAATGAGATGTGATCAGAATTCTACCAAGCAACGTCATCAACAAGCAAACTTTAGGAAGTTTTTCAGCTGTTTTGTATAGAACTGTGTTCAGTAGGGTGCAATTAAGTGTCTTGACTGCTGAAAACTGTAAATCTTTTTCCAAATTAAAAAATGACTTCAAGACAGCCATTCTATTTAAATGAGTTTTAAGGCAGCAATGTAATTTTTCACACTAGTTTTCTACTAAAATATATCGTGAAATTCATGAAAAAGTTCCTGTGTGAGTCTTAATAAACTGTAAGCATTACTGTCCTGTCAGTTTGTAATTCCACAACACTGTGTATGAAATTGAAAACATTTAGTCTTTTCAAACAGGGTGGCAAGAAATACATCGTAAGCAATTACTAAATGGTATTCTCAAAATCTGCGCCAACACAGACTTTTAAAAACTGCTTTAAAAAAAAAAAAAAGAACAGTCTGGGTTTCTTCCCAGGTAATATATCCTAGACCAAGACAGACAAAAAAATCCAGCTATAACACAAGATAGTGTTACTGATTTTGTAACTTAAATCGTATTCTAGAGCATTAGTACCTGATGATTAGTCCTTAGGTTGTCTATTTGCTTTTTGAATACAGTTGTCCAAAAATCTTTGCAAATGAACTTCATAATATCTAATTCATCCTTGAACCTGGCTGTATCTTTTGTAAACCTAAAAGACAAGTGAGAGAAATATGTCAGTCACGAATGTATGCGCAACAACCTGACTGATTAAGCAGAAAAATACAAAACAATTTTTAAAAAATGGTACTATACAACGTTACTTTTGGGAACGCTACAGAGATTAATGTTCCAGCTATCATGCTAGCAACACTCAGCTTTCACCATGTATTGTAACTTGAGGAACGTAGTTTTATCTTAATATTTGCAGCACTACGGTAAGAATAAATGAGTTTGAACTATATGATCATCAAAGACAGCTGAAGTACATAAAGATATCTTAACATAAAGCTCTCACATATAGTAGTGTTTGGAAGGGCTCCTTCAAATATTGAAAATATCAGCCAAAAAACAAAAGGCCAAACATTAATGCGTAGGAACAAACACGCAAAACTTGTCTTCTGAAAAGTGCCTTCCTTCTTCACAGTTCTCCCCCTGTATTCTCCCTGATGGTCTTTGAGTCACTTTGATCAATTCTTGTCTCAGGTAACAGCGATTCAAGATGAGAGGTGACGGCCTTAAGTTTTGCCAGGGGAGGTTCAGGCTGGATATGGGGAAAAAGAACTGATCTACATAGTGGTAGTGCATCGGAACTGGCTGTCCAGGGAGGTGGCAGAATCAGCATCCCTGGAGGTGTTCAAGAACCGTGTGGATGTGGCTCTGAGGGGCACAGTTAGAGGGCCAATGGTTGGACTGGATGCTCTTAGCGGTCCTTTCCAACTTTAATGATTCTATGAAAACGTGACGTTGGGAGCTCGGGATTCTCCACACAACCCGAGACTGCGCAGCGAGGCACCGGGAGACGGAAGATCCAAGGGCTGAGAGGCCCTTGGAAGGGGAAATCTCGCGGTACAATTACAAAATAATTACAAAACTACCCTTCACACCCACCTCTCGATCAGCCCCTGCCCGACTCGAAAGCCCATGCTCTCCAGCTTGGTGGTGCAGCGGCCGTTCTCCTGCAAGACACAAGGGCAGCCGCCGCCTCAGCCTCGGGCCCGGCCGCCGCCGGACGGCCTCGGGGGCGGCACCGGCCGCACTCACCCCTTCGCCCTGCTCGGCGGCTCGGTACAGCCCCGCCACCATCTCGTTGTGCAGCAGCAGGAACAGCGCCTCGTCCGCCATGTCCGCTCCGCTGCGGGCGTCCCCGTCCCCCCGCCGTCACGGCAACGGCCACGGCCCGCCGCCGCCGGGAGCCGGGAGCCGCTGCACCGCCCCTTCCGGGAGCAGGAGGGCTGCGGGCGGCAGCGCCGGGGCTGGGCAAGGCGGAGCGGAGAGCCGAGCAGGGGGCGAAGCCAGCTCGTCCCGGGGCGTGTATGAGAGAGGGAGACCGCTTTTGTGCTTTCTTTTTTTTTTTTTTTTTTTTTTTTCCAAACGTCACTTTCTATTCATCCTCCATTTCCTGCCTCTGTAAGATGGCAACCGGCGGGGCGCGGGATGCAGCCGGAGGCGCCCCAGCAAAAACGGCACCCGTGTTCCGTTAGGGCAGCGTCCCGCCGGGCAGCGGGGGGAGAACTATAGCCCAGAGCCCGCGACACCCATCCCATACCGCTCCACGTGAGAACCCGTTACAGTAGCTCACGTTGTGCCGCGCGGGAGAGTACTACGCGGCAGCCCGCAGTAACGCTCCGCCTAATTGGCTCGTTCGGCACAGAGGCTGTGGGAGCGTGAAGGTGATTGGCTCCCACCACAGGAAAGTGACGAAGTAACTTTTCGTTAGCTAACAGAGATGTCGCTCTGGCCCTCCCGCTTTATGATTCGCAGAGCTGGCAAGCGGCCGCTCTCGGTAATTGGTTAAGAAGGATGTCAGTCCGCCTCTGAACTTCGTGATTGGCGGGTGAGTGCGGAGAGCCTTTCCAGGAGGGCGTACCCTTTCGCTTCAAGCCCGCCTATTGGCAGTCGGCGGCGTCCGCCGAGGGGCTATTGGCTGCGCCGTCCCGTCCCTCGCGGAGCCGAGTGGCGGCTGTCGGGCGGAGCCTCTCCCGCCGTTACCCAGCGGTGCCTTGCGCTGGGCCCCGGCTAGGCCGCGCGGCGGGCGGTATGGCGGTGGCGGTGCGTGCGCTGCAAGAGCAGCTGGAGAAGGCCAAGGAGAGCCTCAAGCACGTGGATGAGAATATCCGCAAGCTCACGGGCCGGGACCCCAACGATGTGAGGTGAGGGGCGGCTTAGCGGGGTCGTCTTGAGGAGGCCTCCCCCGCATCTCCGGCGCGGCCCCGGGCCGGTCGGCGGCGTCCCCGCGGGGGTAGAGGGGGGCAGCGATGGCTGCGGGCCCCGCGCCTGAGGCAGCGCCGCGGGAACGCTGCGAGGGGCCCGGGCGGTGCCGCTGAGCGTTGTGTTGTCTTCCGCAGGCCCCCTCAGAACAGACTGCTGGCCCTCTCAGGCCCTGGTGGAGGTAGGGGGCGAGGGAGCTTACTGCTGAGGTAAGGATCCGCGGCTCTGCTTTTCTCTCGTGGCGCCGGGTTGCTGTCTTTGCGTGTTCTGCGTTCTTGATTTGATCCCTGTGCTCGCTGTAAGGGATCGGAAGCTGCTGCTGTAACAACGCGGTCGAGTGGGAGGCCTGCAAGGGCAGCCGGGGTTCGATAGCCTGCGGTGCCTGGTTTGATACCGGTGGCTTTCCTTAGCGCTTCCAGCCGTTACCCTTAAAGTGAAGGAGGACCTTCAGAATGAAGGGAGGTGCTCTCTGCTGAGGTGGGCCTCCTTGCTTTGAAGTGGTGCAAAATCACTGTCTTGGTGATTAAGAAACTGGTAGTATTTCTAGGGAGAATAGAAAGAATGGAACTCTCCAAGATTCCCAAAACTCATGTAGGTGACTTCCTTTGGGAATTTACCGTCTCTACCCTCTTTTATTTCTTATCTCTGTGGTAGGGCCAGAATCAAGAACAGACTTGTACTCAGTAATTTCATCTTATCGAAAACATAGTACATTTCTTTTGTTAAATTTCAACACCAAATTGTTGCTGAGGCCTTAACACTTTAAAAACTTCTGCAAAAAACTTTTTGAACCTACTGAGGTAGCTCATTTGAGGGTAGCAGCTCATCTGCATAAGTTTAAATGGGTTGATTCACAAACAGTGCATTTAGATACTTTATTCCTGTAGCAACAGTCAAACGATTACAGAATTGAGTAAAATGTATGCCTTGCTCTGAGATCACAAGAGGTTTCCTTTTAGGCGTGGATTCTCGGATAGCGGAGGAGGACCCCCAGCCAAACAGAGGGATCTTGAAGGGGCATCCAGTAGGTGGGTGGAAAAATGCATGTAGAGACCTTGCTTTTTCAGAATGAAAATTTGTAACAGTATATTCTAAATACTTAGATGCAATAATTTAGTAAATGATGACCTTCTCTGTCTTCTTCAGAGATTTATTCATGACTTGTAAGAAATGTTTTTGGAGTTGATTGTGTTGGAATCTCTTTTCTAAATCCCATAGTAGTTTAAAGATTATTAGAGTAATATGAAGACTACAGCAATAATATAACGATAAAATCAGTACTAAGACTCTTACACAGTGGAGACACTTAAATGTATAACTCCTTCTCTGCTGGATTCAAGGGCTTATGTGGCCTCTGGAATCACTGTGGAGAGAACTGTATAGGGAATTAAATAACTTTGTGTATTTACGATGGATAGAAAACTCAAAGGTGTTGAAATCTCACACTCACTATAATGAAGAGCACTTCTCATTTTTGTACTTGCTCCAGTGCAGTGGAGGGGTATTTCTTGTTCCTTGTCCATTCTGCAGGCAACTCCTCCTTTAACTTTCTGGGCGTTTTTGTTGCAGGCTGTAGTGAGTTGATCAGTTTTCTGAATATAGTTACAGTGTTAGATGCCAAATTGTAAAATCTTGATTTAAAAACGTACACTAAGTAAAGCAGGAAATTCATTGCAGTTTGCTGTGTTAAATTTTGCATATTAGCCCGGACTTGTTTAACAATAGACACAAATTGTGACTAGGATTTCCCTTTCATTAAGTTTAATGCCTACTGTGTGACAGTATATACAGAGATTTCAGGCTTTCACAACTGGATACAGATCCATCAGATGTGGCTTTGGTTATAGGGAGCTGCATTTTCTGAGTGATTACATGCAGTGCTAAATCTTGACAAAAGCAACACTTGCTTTTGAATTTTTGAGTTCTACAAAATGCATACTGGAAAATGGCTTTACTGATAGTAAACTGCTATACCACAAAGCTGAGATCAAAAGCTGAAAGTAACTTTCACTTAATAAATTGCCTAGCTTTCTTTGTTGAAAAACCTGAGGTTATCCAAGGGCTCAGGTCCCAGCTAAGTGCTTTGTCTGTCCTTAACTGTTTTCTAGGTATTGGCCTAGATAACCTCAGTAGCATTTTGAATTTGAGAAAACTGTACTGCCCTCTGTGTCGTGATGCATTTAAATCTCATATTTCTCTTACATAAATAAACATTTTAGGCGTTCTGGAAAAAGAAAAGCCCAAACAGGAAACAAAATCCATAACTGCTCTAGAAAGTCAAATAGGGCAGTAACATGGGTTCTTCATTTCTACTTTACTACTGAAATGTCATTGAAATTTAAATCACTTTTTCTCACGTGGTAGTTTAAAAATCTTTTTGAACAGTATTTTTTTAGGCAGTGCTGTGAAAGCACTATTTATCTCTTCTCACTGTTCTGATCAACAGTTTTAGTGGAATTGTTGGTTCTGCTGACTATATATGCTGACATATACAGATGCAGTTGTTAACAAATGTTCTCCAGTGGCCAGTAATGCTTTTTACTCCTCAGGCTGGGTGGAGAGCGTCGGACGAGAAGAGAATCACGCCAAGAAAGTGATGGAGAGGATGATGATATTAAAAAGGTAATGCACGACAAAGGGAGCTGTATAGGAAGAAGGAAAGCATTTAGGTGAACTAAGAAGTTTGTATTTTTCTATTGTAGCCAGCATTACCATCTTCTGTTGTTGCTACCTCCAAAGAGCGAACACGTCGAGACCTTATACAAGATCAAAATATGGATGAGAAAGGAAAACAAAGGTAGGCAGCAGTCTCTTCATGCATTTATGTGATGCTTCAGAGTCCTAGCTTAGGAAGTAACTTCAGGTTTTAAAAGGCGTTATACAGATGCTGTTATGTATCCAAGATGGTTTTGCAGATACACCAGAATAGAGTAGATGGTAGGTTTGGTTTAGATAAATATTCTCTCAAAATATTTACAGCGGTAACAACAAATCATTCATGTAACACAGGTGAAAGGGATTCTGCTTCTTAAGCCATCTACAACAATAAGATTGTTATTGTAACAGGCCCTCTTTAAGTAGGACAACTTAATTGGTTACTTAACACTTTGGACTGTTAAAACAGGAAGTAAACCCAGAATGTGAATACAGGGACATCCATTCTGCCCTGCTTTGTGATATAGAAGATTGTGCCAATGTATCTTGGAAGTAACCTGTTGTGTACCTTTATAGCTAGTAAGTATTCATCTTGAAAGAGCAGTTGCCAAAGACAGTACAGGTGATTCTTACTACTCCCACTTATTTTGTTGGCTGAAAAAAGGTTTTAAGTGTGCAGTTTTCTTTTTTTGCAGAGTAGCTCCTTCATGGTTTTTTTTTAATTCTTACTATACTTTTAGGCTAGTTGTGCATATAATTTGACATTCCTTTTGCCTCTTTAAATTCTTAGTGTTTATATCTCCTTTTTCTTCTTGTGCATGTGTGTGTGTTTTAGAGTAGCTCACTAAAGTTCTTGTTAAGATGCACTTATTTTGAGAAGAGCTGTTGGAAAAGCAGCTTTGCAGCAGTATCCAACTTCTTGGACTCTCCAGTCAGCAGCCTACCTGGTGTCATAATCACTTATGCCTCAAGTAGAATCAGAGCTGAAATAGTTCACTATTTTGCACTTCTTTGATAAGGAACAGAGATCAATTAGAACAAAAAGACACTTTGCTTGGTTGTCTTTTGCTTCTTCTAATGCTGCTGTTGCTTCCATCATTAGTTCCTGACTTTTTCCCTACAGAAGGAATGGTGGTGGACTTTTATAGGGCTTCTGGCACAAAAAGTTTGTCTGTTTGCAATTGTAGTTTTAGCATTTTGCATTTGAGTTGTGTTCTAGGGAGAGGAGAAGCAGAGGCCTTCAGGGAGACAGCATCCATTCAGCTCTGGCTTTGCTCAGGGTTTTCTGGGTTGCCATTTGTATGCAGATACTCTTGGTCAGGTAATCCCTAGCTTTCAGCTCTTTACCTATTGCTGTTTTTGCTGTTGCATGAACAGGTAGTTTTATCTCTGTGTGCCAGGTTATTGCCACTGGAATAGAGCCTTGGAGTCCTGAGTGAGAAGGGTAGTCTTCTTTCTTCTAATTAGGTGAAAGTTCAAGGCAAGTAAGAAAGTCAGCTTCTTGTTATAAAGGCTTAATTTTGCATTAAATGGGAAGAAAGAGAAGGTGAAATTCAGGAAGCTGGTTCATAAGAAGGGAATTCTTTGAGGAATTTTGTTTACATAAATTTCTTCAAGTGCCCTTAATTAAATAAGAGGAATTCTGGTGTGCAGTGTCTTATATAATAAGATATTGTTAGTTAGATCATTGGCAGATAGTCTTTCACTCCTCTGTGGCTGTGTTACTGCTTAATCCCCCCAGTGGCACAGGGATGTTCTTCAGACAACTTAACAGCCTTCCAAGTCAGTGCCTTTTTGAAATCTCACTCTGTGTTTACTCAGTCTTTTCTTCCATGGCCTCCTTTTGATTATTTTATTTTTTTTTACATTAGTGTTGTTACTTTCTGATGTGCAGAGCCAATTTTCCCAATGCTAACTGTGCTGTGTTACAGATAGGTGCTGTGTCTTACCCTTAAGCAAAACATGATATCATGGTGTAAGTTATATCCTCAACTGCTGGCAGTCGGTTTGTTTTCTATTGCTAGTGGCCTTGTGTAGTACTGAGCCTTTAAAAATAACCATCTCTGAGGTGGAAAAGTTTCTCTGACTGTTTATACAAATAAAAATCTTGGTGCTTGAACTGAATCTCAAACTTCTTTTTGTTTTTACTCAGGAATCGACGTATATTTGGCTTGTTGATGGGCACTCTTCAAAAATTTAAGCAGGAGTCCACAGTTGCTACTGAGAGGGTACTTATTTTTAGTTCTATAAATCTTTCAGTTGTAAATAATAAAACCAAATTGTGTGATTAAACTGCTTTAAATAGCAATGAACATTTCCATGGTGTGGGTTACAGATGTCACAAATTGGTAATAGTACAAATGGGTTTTTGTTTGCTTTGATTTAGTTGAATTGGGGGTGGGGAAGCAGGAAAGAGACTGCAGTGATTTTATGACCCTGCAATGCTTTTTGACCATTGTGGAAGGGGTAAGGCAATGATCTGTGTGTGCTTCTTAATTTCAGTTCATCTTCAAAAGATGTAAAATTCAAAGTAGATTCTCTTTTCTTATCGGTGCTTCTTGGGGCATTTCAAAATTCCTGAAATTTGAGTAGAATGATACAGGAACATACAGCTTTGTCATGCCTTCTGCTTAAATACAAGTGGCAGTTTGCTCTATAGTAGAGAAAGTGAGCATTCCTAGTTTTAGTGAACAAGTGTGTGTGACTGTACTGCATTGCAAATTTTGTAGCTTAGTGGTAACTTCAATATTTTGGATCTAGGTTGGTGGTAATTGTTTTTTTTTTTGTGTGTGTGCTCTTTTGAATAGTGGATGCTATAGCACCTCTTACTGTTGTCCTAGGTGGGTTATTCAATTAAGAATAATATTTACTTGTAGATTACAAGCAGTGTTTAAATGTTCGTGGAGAATTCTATTTCCAGCAGTCCAGAAGCAGATACAAATTCCTGAAATTAATAACCACTTCTGTGTGGTTTTAGCATACCTAGGTTGCAGTGTTGATATTGATTACTTTGCAACTCAGGATTTAGATATCCTGATGTTTTATCTAAATAGTACTGGGCAAAAAGTTCTCTGCCTTCTTGCCTTCAGAGTAGGAAACGATTACAAGAGGTGGTCTGGCAGTATGTTTGCATAAGAAAGACTGAGAGGTTCCTATTCATTGCAACATATTTCTGAGAATATGCTGCTATTTCATATATAAAATCTTACTCGAAGTCAAGGTATAAACCTAAGGAGTTAGGACACATATTTTTTGTCCAAGCACTAAACTATATGTGTGTGTGTATATATATTCTTAAGCAACTATTTTGCAATCTGAGCGTATGGCAATAGAAGGATATGCAAATAGGGCACTCTTGGATTACAGTGACATACCTAATTAATGGTGGCAGTACTCCAGAGTATCTGCGATATGATTTGTTTTGTTGTTTACAAACTTCAGCCTGTTGCCCTTCATTTGCTTGTGGAGAAAGTGTTTTTCCTTCTGGCTGAAGTGCCTGAAATGTGTTGCTTTTTGTTTTCTGTTGATTTTTTTCCCTGCCGTTTGGGGGAAAAAAGTGTTAGAGCTTGTGTTGAAAATTCAAATCCAAACTGAATGATAGAAAAGCAGTTAAAAAGCCATAGGGGTGCATAGTTACATAGTTAATCCTCCAAAAATTGTGTGCCAGCAAGGACTGGCACTGTTTTCTTCCATTACCTGTAATTTAGTAGATTAAGTAGATAAAGATTATTTGTTCTTTGGAAATGCCTTTTACAATATAAATAATTTTAGTTGTACCAAAGCAGGATACTTTCTTGATTTAGAAAAAAACCATTAAAATGAATATTTCTTTGTCTTAGCAAAAGAGACGACAAGAAATTGAACAAAAACTTGAAGTACAAGCAGAGGAAGAAAGAAAACAAGTTGAAAATGAAAGACGTGAGCTGTTTGAAGAAAGGCGTGCTAAACAAACGGAGCTGCGGTTACTGGAGCAAAAAGTAGAGCTTGCTCAGTTGGTAAGCTTTAGTTTTGCTCTCAAATCTTTCTGTTGCAAAAAATACACTCTTCTGTATCTTAGGGGATATTTTTGTTTTCAATTCTCAGCAAGAAGAATGGAATGAACATAATGCAAAAATAATTAAATATATAAGAACAAAGACAAAACCTCACTTATTCTACATACCTGGCAGAATGTGTCCTGCTACACAAAAGTTGATGGAAGAATCACAGAAAAAGATGAATGGTAAGTGTTGTTTGTGATACATGACTGCTTTTGTTCTTGCCTCCCCTTGGTGTCTGTTCTACAAATTTAAGTCTTTCTGCTTAGATACAGTAATTTCATGGTTAGAGCAAACTGCTCTTGCATGGGTGTTCATCAAAAGTAAAAACGTTAGTCCTTCAGTGATTTTAGTTTTGTGCTTTAATTCTCTTACAAGAGGTGTATATGTGAGCTTGGAAGAACCTTTTTAAAACGTTCTTTAAATTTAGTACCCAGATGTACGCTGAGGCAGCAGCTTCATTTTCAGAAAGGCCCATTCTGCAGTTTGGGAACAGAAGAAAATGCAGGGTTTTCTTGTCCGTTTCACTTTAGGAGTTGTGAAACTCTTCCTTAAAGCATAGCACTAGAACTTTGACTTTTTATTGCCTTGTGTGTTCCTGTATCTGTTTCACAGGATGATTACGTTTTCCTTTTGGAAAACAATTCGGAATACTGCAGGTGATGGTAGTCCTGCTGTTCATTTGATTAAATTGAATTTATCCTTTCCTTAAGGAAGTTTTCTTCATTACCTGGGATGGGGAATAATGGAAGCTGAATTAACTGTCTGAATAGCTTATATTATTAAAACTTTTTTTAATATCTGATCTGCTTTCCACTGATTTTTAGTGTCCTTTGTTTGCCTTATGTATAAATGCAGCTATTATTCCTGAATACCAAGGAATTTAGGTACAGTTTTGATATACTCATTTTAGTGAAGTCAAAAGTACTCCTAGTTTAGATCTAGGATTTTGTTGTTCTGACACTCAGCAGAACTGTTTATCCTACTTATTTTAAATTAACCTGCGATCCATTTCATTATGCATGAATGGCTCACTACTTCAGAATGAATAAGGATGAAGTTCTTAAACATTTTGATTATTACTTACTAGCTTATAATTAAGGAGAAAATAATCTTCAGTTTCTGTAGTTACCTGTCTGAAACTGTTGTTGGTGCATTTTATTCCCTAGCAATCTTTGAAAGCAGGCGCAATGAATTTGCAGAGCAGATTAACAAAATGGAGGCCAGGCCCAGAAGACAATCTATGAAGGAAAGAGAGCAGCAGGAGGTGCAGAATGAAGAAAAGAAGGAAGAACAGAACAAGGAGCAGGAAGAGGGTAAGGTGGTTCAGCAGGTGGAAGAGTTGGAGACAGGTAATCAGCATAATGATGTAGAAATGGAGGAGGTAGGGGAGGAAAAGGGAAAAATAGGTTCAGGGCATAGTGATGCAGAGAAAGAACAGGAAGAGGAAGAACAGAAACATGAAATGGAGATTAAAATAGAAGAGGCTGCTGAGATGAGGGACAATGACAAGCAACAGGATGGTCAGCACGAAGAGGTCACAGTTGTAAAAGAGGAAAATGAAAATGTTCAGCCAGTGGATAATGAGCAGGATATGGCTGAAATGAATGAGGCAGATAGTGTAGAACCTGTAGATAATGAGAATGGCAAAGAAGTAGAACCAGAAATGGAATGTGAAGCTCAGCCAGAAAAAGTGTGTGATATTCCTTCTCCTGAAAAGGAGAAAATTATCAAAACAGAAACTGAAGCCAAAGCTGAAGAAAAACAGGAGCAGGCATCTGAAGCTCAGCCAGAGCCCATGGCTGAGGCCTTATCTCAGCCGCAGTCTGTGCCACCACCACAGTCACCTCAGTTATCTCAGTCTGTTCAGGATACAGAGCCCCAGACAGACAAAGATGAAAATGCTGTGGTGTCTGTAAAGGTCGAGGCACAGGCAGAGCAGAATCAGACACTGAGTGCAGAAATAAAAAATAAGACTAGAAGTAGAAGCAGGGGTAGGGCAGGGAACAAAGCTGCTAAGAGCCATAGTCGCAGCAGCAGCAGCAGTAGTAGCAGTAGTACTTCAAGCAGCACTAGTAGTGGAAGTAGTTCCAGCACTGGCAGCACTAGCAGTCGGAGTAGTTCCAGCAGCAGCAGCACGAGTGGAAGTACTAGCAGGGACAGTAGCAGCAGTAGCTCTACCAGTAGTGAAAGTAGAAGTCGGAGCAGAGGAAGAGGTCATAACAGAAACAGAAAACGCAGGAGGAGTGCAGAAAGGAAGCGAAGGGATGCTTCAGGAGTAGATAGAAGTCACAAGTCCTCGAAAGGTGGGAGTAGAGATGCAAAAAGTTCAAAGGATAAAAGTTCAAGATCTGACCGAAAGAGATCTATATCAGAGAGTAGTCGGTCAGGCAGGAGAACTTCACGGAGTGAAAGAGACCGTAAATCAGACAGGAAAGACAAAAGGCGTTAACAGAAGAGACCAAGCTTCCCTAGTCTAATCTTTGCAGCAGAAGATTATTTGAGTGAAAGGATTCCGTGTAAGGAGGAGGAGAAGGCTGCCTTAAGAATTGCATGCTGTAAAAAATCTTTTGGAAAAATGCAGACTGTTTACCAGGCATTCTTGTACTTTTTACATAATTTTGTAAAAGGTTACCTACCAAAATTATGTGAAGTTCCTGAAAATGTAAAAATAAAAGATTAACACTCCTTTGCATCTCTTTTTTTTTTTTTTTTTTAATATTCTGTATTCATTAAGATCCTCTGTATATTTTAATAGGCAAATCTATAAGTTGGTGTGATCACATTTTCTGTATCATAAGCTTTTTTTGTAGAAATAAATGTGCATTTTAAATAAATTGAGATGTCTTGTTGACACTTAAATTCCCCTTTTAGATCAGATGTAAGGAGGCAATATTGCAGTAAAATTTTGCTTTTCCCCTCTATTTCTTGCAATAATGGGGAACTTAAGGCTCTCCAATCCCTCCAGTGCTAGATGGGAAGGGAAAGTAATTGCTTTGAATCTATGCTTTTTTGTTTCCTTCTGTAATCACAAATTCTTAGTCAATTCTATATTCCAGTTCTATGAAACTTTTTCCTACCTGTAGGCAAGCAGTGATTAAATGTGAACTCTTAAAGCTGACCAAGATAGCTCAAGTCAGTCTGGAATACTGCTCTCACCTGCTTTCTGCAGGTACTTTGGTAGTGTACATTTTATGTTTTGAGGTAGTTGATATGTTTAGTAATGCTCCTTGCTTTGATGGGCAGTGGCAGAAAGACTTCAGCTCGCTTCTCAACCAGGAGTATGTTTTAGTTGCAGTCCTATCTTTGATCCCTTCATACCACTAGGAATAATTACATTGCAGTGTTGGAGTTACTCGGGACTACCTAATACTGACATTGTGTGCGTGCAAGACTGTTTCCTGAATGTATTTAATACAACACAAAGTGGTATGTTATTATGGAGAGGAATTCTGTTTTATATAATTTTGTATGAAGAACAATAACATCTGTTGCTGTATTCTGTACATGTGCAAATAAATGTTGCTTTGTAGACTACTCTCAATGCCTATGTCTGTTTCTGTAAGACAAGTGTACTGCCTTTGTGTGCTGTATGGGAACTGCTGGGTCACGCCCTGAACCTCTAATAGATCACCTGAGGCAAGCAATGGGTCAGCCAGAGGAGCACAGGTGAAGGCAATTCTCCTGTGCTGCTGGAAGGGGTGGAGCCTGGCTGCACCCCTCTTAGACCTATTTAAGAGCTGGCTACCAGTGGGGAAGGATCTTGTCTGGAGATCGGCTCTGCTGGAGTTTGTAAGTGAGCCCAGGATGGGGGTATGCTTTCTATCCATTCTCTTTTATTATCATTATCTGCTTTGCCTAACTCTCTTGTTTATTTTGTGATTATAACATCCTAATATTCATTGATTATACATATGCATAAAACATGCATCATAACTGCAGGTGACTGTACCTTAGTTTTGTATGTGAAATAATTCTTACAGGTTTTAATTCATGCCTGATAACTGAATGTGAAACACTGATATAGTTTGGACTGTTTGGGTGGGAAGAGAATTCATCTTGTGCAGAACCACAGCTTGGGGAGACCTGGAGAGATTTCCAAATGGAAACGAGCAATAAGTTAATTTTAATTCATCAAATACTACACATACGCGTTCCTGGAACATGATGTGCATAGTGGTAGTTGGGAGGGTGTTACTTTTTAAACACTTCTGTACTCAGTAGAGAGAGTTCTGAACCACTGATCCTTATTGCTTACAGAAACAAGCCTAGCAAGGGATGAAGTTGGGATTTCTTCCAGTATGGATTTAAATGCTGGGAAAGCTCCTCAGGTTTCTTCTCTCAATGAGTTCTGCATGTTATTTGGATTCTTCATCCATTCATTACCTCAGTATCCCATCTTCTCAGCTGCTCTACAAACAAGGTTCCTTTTTACCTCTCAGAAGTCTTCTGCCATACCTTCAGGGGAAAGTGATCTGTGTGGTCTTTTGGGTGTGGGTTTGGATTGTTTTTTTGTTTGTTTTTGAGCCAAAATGTTCAAACACGTTAAGGTATTAAACAGTATTTTACCACGAGGAACACATTTTTATAATGAGTAGCTGAATGCGTGTTATTGCCTTGCACGTTTCTAAAGACAATTTGAAATGAGGAGTTAGCAGAAGCCATTTTAATTTTCTTGGTTTTCTTGTTGAGGTGTATAACATGAAGTATTTTGAAGGTTTGTCCTTTTAAGCTGGAGAGATCCAGTGTTGAGTAATAATACATTTTGTAGGTTCATTGAGAGGGTTTTAATAGTTACTGCTGTAGTTACACAAAGCTGCAGAAGAAGGCTGCTTCTCAAAAGCTATATTAACAGCATGTATAGTAAGCAGGGAGTCCTGGTATGTAAAGTAGGGAACGGGTTGAGTACATTATGATTTTGTGCTTCAGGTTACTATTTAAGCAATATATTCTTGAGAAGGTGAGAATACGGGTATTTTGTTGTTCTTATGAAGCAGGAGATGTGCTTGATAGTTCAATGCTCCTTTCAAGAAACAACTGCCACTACTCAACGGTGCTGGAATTGATTTTGCTAAGCCTAAGCAGCTCAGTGAGACACATGTATCAAAATGCTGGTATCTGATACATTTCTGAGAATGAAGTTTTCTAAGAGCTAGATACTCCAACCAATATTCTACTAGTGTAGTAGTATAATATAACAGTATGCTATTAGCACAGTGTTGCAGAAGGACTCTTGTTGTTGGTTTTTGTGTTTTTTGTTTTTTTTTTTACGTTTTATTTTCAGCAATTTAGTTACATTTCAAAGTTCTACCCTCTCACGCAGGAATGTTTTTACAATAGTAGATAAAACTGTGTATTCTCTTAGCGTGATGGTTTCAGAGTTATGGATAAGGTGGAGATCATGAGTGAAATTTCCTTCTCTTCCAAGACTACTATTTCAAATAGTGGAAACTGAATATATATTTCAGTATGCCATAAATATTTAAAGACTGAATTTGGTGAAACAGTTTTGGGGTTCTGGGAATTAAGTGCAGATAATATGTGACTAGAATGTCATTAAAATGTTTTGTTTCCTTTCCCCATAGTGATGAGTAGAGATGAAAAAATACCCCGATCTCACTTCACTCAAGGAAAATGAGTGATCCAGAAGAGCAAAAACTAATGAAGTTGAGATACTTTATATGAGTTGTCAATAAACCACATGTAGTGCTTGCATGAAGTGGCACACCCTGCATTTAAATAGAAATTTAGAATATATATACAGAGTTGGTTTTTTACAGTGCTTTTATACTATGTGCACTGTCTCTATACCATTTATGTGCCTCCATTTTCTTCAGTCTTGATGGAGAGAGAAGCTGGAAGTCTCTGGGAATGTGTTGTTTTCCACAATGTTCTACTCCAAGTCATTGTCAGAGCAGGTGGATTGTTTGTGAACACTAAGCTGAAATGTGACCTTGCATAGAATGTAAGCTTCTTCAAATCTATGTTTCTTTACTCGACTGGGTTTCTTTGTTCTTGGAACAATTTCATTTTAAGTATTCAAAAGAAACTTGAAAGTATTTTTTTTCTGTAGAGGTATTAGCTTAAAAAAAAAGCTCTACTCAAATTAATTTCCAAGGCCAGTAAATATACAAATTGATTTTTCCATCACCATTTGTTCATAAGGAAAGTAAAGTTCTTGAGGTTAAACCCCGGGTATGATTCTAAGATCCAGATTTAGCTGCTGATTTTGTAACAATTACTGTTGTACAACAAGACAAACTTGTTCATTTCATGTGTGTCCCAGATCTTTGAAACGGGCTTCCCTGCTCAAAAAAAGTGTTTCTGGGACCACAGGCATTTATGATGCCATCAAGTGCTGTGGCAATGGTATATATATTTCACATCCAGATATCTGTGTTTTATAAGATATAACGTTGCTCATTTTACTTTTTTTCCCCCAATCTGTTACACAGAAAACCTGTGCTTTACACAAACCTTGTTAGGGCTGTTTTTACTGTGGAGACAATATTTTAATATGTTGCAAAATGTGGGACATTGAAACCATAAGATTGTATCTCCAAGACTCAAAGTATTAGGTTACAAGTTCCAGGGTTTTCTCGAAATACGCCGCTGTGTTTCTAAACCTTTTTGTAGTAGGAAGGCAGTAATTCCCTTTCCTTGCAACTGAACACCATATCCAAAGAATTTTGCTTAGTTCTGGTTAGAGAACAAATGATGCGTATTCTGATTTAACTGGAAGAAGTGAGAGTGAATTAGTGTTGCTTCTCTTCCTTTCATTTATTAGATTTTTAAAAATACTTGTTTGAAACAAAGGTATATATTTTTTGCATGAAACATAATTCAGTATAAAACTTGATCTGCACTTTTATACTAACATCCTAAATCAAGAGAACTATGTTTTAATATTCTTCCACTTATTTGTGCAATCTTCTACCCAGTGAAACCTTACATTCTGTACAGAACCTTTCGATGCTATCATAAAAATATAATCAAAACTGTACAGTGTTATCATCAAGTTTTTAATGTACTTATATATGTTATGTATTTGTAGTTCAGTAGTTAGTTACTAAAATATAATTCCCAGAGATTTAATAATATTTTTAACAATAGCTTCATCCTTACAAAAGCTGTTGGAAATGGAATTTAATTTTAATTTTTTGTTAGCGTTGTTTGTCTTTGCATGAATGATAGTACTTACATTTGTTGCTTCAGTTCTGCAGAAGGGTGCCTAGCTTTTACTTGCCAAACAAAGTGAAGTGTCGCTCAATCTGGTGTGAAGTTTTCAACTTTGTCCTTTGGAAGCCAGCTATAATAAACTCCATGAACATTTATCTTTGAATTAAGTTCAAAGGTGATTAGAAGCCATGTTCGTAAATCCCACACCTGCAAGTGTGGGATTTACATCCTGAAGAAAATATCTGATACATATTTTGTTATTGAAGTTATGTTAAATGTGTAACACATAACAAAGATCAGAGCACTGCTAAACAGCCTTTTAACAGCTTAAAACCTAGAAGAGTGATTGTTGAGACTAAGCTACGCAATAAGCATTGCCCACAGTAACTCGAAAACTGTAGATGTAGATTAAATAGAACAGCTACGATGGGCTGCAACAATTTTAGTATCTCCATATAAAGACCTGAGAATCCACATGAAAAGTCAGAGCTGTTTTGATATCTTTTAACAAATACAGTTATATTGTATAGATTTCAAGGTGTGGGTGTCTTAGTTTCCTCTCCAATGCAAACTTGCTGACCTATGTAATTTTGAGTGCCAGAGTATTTGGCTTTTCCATTTTTAGGTGAACTACTTACATCTTTTCAGGGTCAAAAAGAGACTGCTAGTCTTTCTAAACCCATAGTTTGTGTTTGTCTTATGTTCCATGGCTGGTAAGCAACATTCTGACTCTTCTGATCAGCTTTTAATCTTGCCAGTATAAAAATTCTGTCCTGATTTTGTACAATGCTTTATATTGGGGTTCTACCTAATATTAATGTCTTCTGTAGTCCTTCCCTCTCACCAATACACATTTCTTTGTCTACTCTTTCTCATCAGTCTATCCTAATCTGTAGCAAATTGGGAATGAAAAGCTCGTCCCCTTTTTTCCTCTCCAGGCTTCTATGAACTTGTGATGTTTCAGTTGCCTGGTATTCTATTTTCTCCACCTTCTCCTCCTATGGTTAAACCCACAAGGGCCCCAGGAAAGGTCCCCAGTCATCAGTTCTAAGCATTGTAAGATCCAGGGGAATGGATGAGAGAGAACATTGGTGCTGGGGATGGGGCACCATCAATTGGTGCTACTGAGAGAAGAGCACTGGGGATGAATCATGTGTGATTTCATCCCAGTGGGTACACAGGGCAGGTAATCTGCCAGAGAACTCATAGCAGAGGCAGCTGGTGTGTCAGATTATAGCAGAGGCTGTCTGACTATCAGGTCACATAGCTAGAGTGGGGGGCAAAGCGTTGGATTGCAACTGGAGGATGTCAGCTACCATGACTTCTTTCTTTGTGGGACATTGCTGGTTAACGCGGCCCTGGTTGCAGTGCACTTTGTGCTCTACTTCCCAGCCTCCTGTAGATATGTGCTGCCTCGTCGGTCAGGCTAGGCACAGGTATCTGGCAGATCTGCATTGGGGAGCAGGAGAGAGGGGAACTACGCTGCAAGTAAGACATGGCTCAGGCTCCCAAAAAGAAAAAGCAAAACAAGTTATGTGCAACTCATGCTCACGACTGAAAGAAGGGCAGGCCTATTCAGAAGTTCAGGGTAATCCTCTGAAGCATTTGAAGTAAAATCTACTTCTAAAGCAAACCACTCTGTAGGATCATATTTACAGCCCGACCTTATACCTATATAACCTGTGTACCATTTCCTGCATAACTACTTCAAAGTATAATATGTATCTGAGAAAACATTTGTAACTCCACTGGGGGGTAAGTTGCTAAGAAACAGAAGGTATTTCTTAAAAAGCAAGATGCACCACCCACTTAGATTTGAAGCATTTCTCTCTGACAAATGGTGTGGTAATGACACATGCAATTTATAATCCAGCTTAAAATCTTATGGTCGTGATAACTTACAAATTCATCCATAATCCAGAAAACAAAGAAATACCTATGTGATAGATAGATAGATAAATTATGATGTGAGCAGAACCACAGTTTCTTTGTATTCAAAACATCAGTCTAGCTATGAGGATTTGGTTAATTATTAAACGTATGCATGTAATCAGGACACCTGACTTTGCAGTTTGTTAGCAGGCTGAGTATAGTGTACTTCTGCTTAAGCAGGTGAGAGAAGGGAAATGGGATTTATTTACAACTTTCCATTTGGAGAAGAAAAATAATGTAGAATATTCTTGTGCTCTGCACATTAGTGCATCCACAGTTTCTAGACTTACTCAAAAATGTCAAGGATAGTGGATCCCAGAATTTTCCTGCTAGTACTTTCATTTTTAACAAGCCTACGGAGTACAAAGGTACTTTCAGAATGGAAGAAATGTGGTGATTGGGAATGTGAGAGTAAGTAACTCCTTTTTTTTTTTTTTTTCCTAAAGCTGTCAGTGTATATATTTAATTATTGCAAACCATTATGTTGAAATTAAATGAAGCACCAAATGAAAATGAGTAGCCATAGAAAATCTCTGTTGTCAATATGCTAAGTTTATGAATAATTGGCTTAAAATTTTCAAACAAAAAAAAAACAGGAATATTCCTGAAAAACTTACTGGACTGTGTTGTGTAAGAACAGAAAGATCGAAGTTCAGTCAAAACAAAACAAAGTTCCTGAATAGTTCATTTTTCTCAGGTTTCCACAAGGCAGTCAATATAAAGCAACTTTAAAATATTTTTTGCTGGTTCTGGGCATATATACATATACACATACAGGCAATATATACTTAAAAAAGAAAAAGGTGGGCTATATAGCAAGAAAGAACGTATATCTTCATTTCACTGCCTGTTCTGCAAAACTGTATTTTTCTATTCTAAGCAAACTGTTCGGAGTTTCTTGTTTGTTTGCTTGTTTTATAATCCTTTCTATGTGGCACACAGATCCTTCATCCTTATGTCTTTAAGATGAAGTAATGGAGCTGGTAATGGAGCTCCTGAGGATTAAATAGCTTTGCAGGAGGCAGTCAGCAAGCCACTGAATCACCAGTGGACAGCAATAGGTAATGTGCAGGCATTTTCATACTAAATGCTTAGACCTCCTCTGCTGACAGCCTGATTTTCCTGGGGAGCCATTCTGACTTTCCCAGCTTCTGGGTGCTCAGAGATATCAGTCTGTGTAGGGAATGGGCTCCAAACTGACTAGAGCACACAATAGTTGAATTTGCTAATTCTTGACTTGCATTTCAGCCTTGAAAGCTTGGATGATAAGTGCTAAAAACAATGCTGGTATTGGACAGGAGCTTTTCACCTTTGTGTCTGCGTGAAGTAGCAGAAAAAAACCAGGAAAGGGTTCTTTTTTCCATTCTGAATTTTCAGTAACTTTCCACTTGGTGATGGAGTGGTATCATCGTATCGTAACATTTTAATATATGATTACATGTCAGGGTTTTTCGATAGCCTATCTGACTTCAGATGAAGTGGCTACCATACTTATGTGCTCCTTTCTTCCTACACATCATTCCAGCGGCAATGAGCAGAGTTCAAGCCATCACAGATTATTTGGGACCTGACTGCCGGTATCTGAGCTTCAAAGCAGGGGAGGAGATAATTGTGTATTCCAAACTTTCCAGGAAAAATGAAAATTTGTGGATAGGAAGTGTAAGTATTTAAATTTGATAGACTTCCCACATAAATAATTTAGATACTATAATAATAACAACAGCAGCCTGCTTCCTTCTAGGGATTTTCCACCTCTTTTGCAATGTTAACTAGCCATGGGTCAACATCGTATTTGTGAGATGGTTCATTGTTTTTATCTTTCTGTAAGAGGAAAAATCAAATCTATCAATTCTTTATTGAGAATGAAAGCCCAGATCAGAATCCAACTTTTCTGACTTCTCCTCCAATCATTTGGTTGCAATGATTGCATCCAGTTCCCTTAAGAACATTCTGGTCTGTCGGGTCAGGTCCGCTGGTAATGAGTTTTTATGGTTACTTAGTTGACAATCCAGTGTTGGGACCTGATGTTACAGCTCAGTGCTCAGAGAAAGTTCCCAGAGAAGTTATCACATATATTTAATGGTTTGGAACAACTGACAGTGTAGTTAGAGCAACTATTATTTATGTTACAGCTAAAAGCAGTGGATGGGCAGATCCAATTCCAAATGCTAGTAAAACTGAGCTGGAAGGGAGCTTAAAGCCCACCCAGTCCCAGCCCCTGCCATGCACAGAGCTGCCCAGGGCCCCATTCAACCTGGCTTTCAGTGCCTCCAGGGATGGGGCACCCACAGCTTCTCTGGGCAGCTGTGCCAGTGCCTCACCACCATCTCAGTAAAGAATTTCCCCCTAACATCTAATCTAAATTTCCCTTCTTTTCATTTAAAACTGTTCCCATTGTCCTACGGCTATCATGCTGTGAAATATACTTCTTGCTTCCTGAATTGGCAAACGGAACAATTCTGTGAAGGAGAAACAAAAAATAAAGCTTTCTTTTTCTTTTCTTTTCTAGCACATATGCAGGCAACCAATATAATAATCGTTGAAGTTTAAATGCTTAAATGTGTTAAATGCTTAATATGTCTTACAGAAAGGAAAAGATTTTGGATATTTCCCAAAAGATGCTGTGAAGGTTGAGGAAGTTTTAATTGCAGAAGAAATTGAAGTGCTCACTAAGGTAAACCAAAATCCCCAGATTGTCCAGTTTACACCACATGAAAAATCTAAAAACAAGTTAGAAATTCACGTTTCAATGCAGATTTTATTTCAGATAATTCAAGACAAAGTTCTTTTGTTATTGCTCCATTTGTGTATTTATTGTATTTTAAGATAATTTTTTATCTGATAAATAATATAGAACCGCTAGGAAAAATTCAGTTACTTACAGTCCTTTGTATAAAGTTATAGACACACAGAGGAAGAGAATAAAGGTACATTGCTGTGTTACACAATGCTGTAGAAAATTATATATGAAAATAGTTTAGAAGTTTATATTTTTCTTTTAGGAAACTGATTTCCTTTGTCTTGATGGAGACGAGTATGTTTTTGAAAGCGAAGATAGTGCATTACATCATCAGAACAAAGAAAGTGAACATTCATCACCTGATGCAGAATCAGAGCTGCAAGAAAATGAACTCTTAAATCAGACAGAAGACTTTTTCCCAAATGAAGAAACAATTGAATCAGTTTTTGAAAATGGCTCCAAAGAATCTCAGAGTCAGGAGTCTGCAAACAAAGAATTGGTTAGTGAAAATGAGAACAGAAATGAAGATGCTGAACAGTCAGAACTCCCAAACAGTCTCCCATTGGAACCCATTCCAACTCAGTCTAGTTGGGTGGTTTCTGATATTGCAGGGTGGTTCACCACAAGAAGTGAAAATGATGAAGAGACCTTAAAAGCCATTACTGAACCGTCAGAAGAAAATAGTTACCAAGGCAGAAAAATAGCAGTAACTACTGACAATGACTTAGAGGAGCCACATGACAAGGAGGAACAAGAGCCCACTGCATCTGGTTGGCTTCAGGGTGGACTGAAGGATTTTCTGTATTTTGGTAAAGAGAACGTGAATGTTGGTTTGGTACCAGAAAATGATGTACAAGTCCATGAAGTTTCTAGGGTGGATACTCACTCCTACGATGAACATGACACAGCAATCACAGAGTTATCGACAGAAAAAGAACAAAATAGTGAGAGTCGAGAATCCACATCAAATTGGTTTAGTTTGGGTTTAAGCAATGTTCTAAATTTTGGGCAGGCTGAGAAAAATACAGATGCTATGGAAGACCATGAAAGCAAAGAAAGAGAAGACGAAGCAAGTAAGAATGAAGAAATACAGACTTTAAACCAGCAAGAATCAGACACAGACAAAGAATCAAATGAGACAGTCAAAGGAGTGTTAGATGAAGCAGATGAGAGTTATGCACCAGAAGTAACAGATTCAAACAGCAACATGCCAAATGCTGGGGAGATGACAGCAAATCCTAATGATACCAAAAATACCTCAAGCAGCACAGGATTATCTCTTGATAAACTCATATGTGATGGAGAAGATCCAGTTGATCCCTGTAGTTCAGAACAAGATGTGGTATCAGTAAGTCAACTGCTAAAAAACACTGAAGATAGAGATCCAGAGTCAGAAAGGAACTACGGCCAGCCAGGTTGGTATGAAAACATCTGAAAGAGTTTTATTAATTATGTAGACAGATATGATAAACCAATTGAATCAGGTCAAATTTCTTCTCCCATCTCAGTACTGTGAGAGACTCTCGGACACAAAAAATATAGAAGAAATGCCTGACATATCAGAAGAACAGAACCAGTTCTTCCCTTTAGGATTTCTGCAGATCTTATGATGTTTCAGTTTCCAGTAGCTAAGGGAGAGAAAGTGTGGAGTTTACAGGAGGATGTGTTTAGTTGTTCCAGTGTTGAAGAATGTGTTTCTAAAAGTAGTGAAATTTAGGAAAGCACCAACATAAGAAGTTATTATGATGACCTTATCTCCAAAGATTCTCTATATTTACCTTCAAAATTAAGTTTTGAAAATACAGAGTGTTTACAGGCATGAGATTTTTCTCAAGTGAAACACCACTCGCTTTCAAAAGAGGAACGAAGTGAAGGAGAACAGTATATGTGAATGAAGAAATGTGCACTTTAAATCAACTGGAAACTACTGCAGGGAAAATAAAAAACAGAAGCAGTTGAAACAGTGCAAAATGAACAAAATAACCTCAATGCTTACATTCACAAACCTGTAAATTCAGAAAATAAATTACACACTTGTGGGGACCACCTAGGTGTCAAGATTATCCCATGTGAGAGTGACACCAGTCTCACTCTGGAAATGCTGTGTGATAAATGCACAGATTCACCGAACCCATTTCATTATGTAACAACAATTTTATTTATAAATGTTAAGCTGAGAGCAGCTCTGTGAGGGAAACAAACTTGTACAGCTGCACCGATGTGAAAGGCTTCACTGTGAAATCACAGGCTGCTTGTGGAAGCTATTGGGTTATTTGTGATGGAGACCTTTGGCCACTCGTGTCCCTGGAGCTTAGAATTAAAAAATAATTTTGTTGTGGATTCTATGTTTTTCTACATGGTTAGGCAAAGTGTGGAATTTTGTTTTGTTTTGTTTTTTAAAGTGTATTTTGAAATGCTTTTTATTATACGTATATTTATATATTATTATTATATGTTTGTTATTTTGTAGTTTCCTAAAAGATCTGCTGATCTTTAATCTTACACGGCATCTTTAATTGTTGAGGAGAAGAAAGAAAATAAAATCAAAACCTCGGTTAGATATTCATATCTTGTAATAAAATAAAAATTGTGTGAGAACAGTTGTTCAATCCTTTGATAATAAACACCATTTCCTTTCACAATTATCTGCAGGAGTAGGTAGTAAAAGAAGGCTGCTGGAAGAAAAGCCGGAGGATAAATATGAAATGGATGCACCTATTGACAGGGAGCAACGTTCAGAAGAAACAGTGATCCCTTCAGTAAATTCTGAAGAAAAAATGCCAAGCTTAGCAGCTGATTTTCAACATGATGGTGAAAAGCCTTTCTCAGATAACATTTTCCAAATTCAGAACTACATTCCAGATAATGGTACGTACAAAATTTCCTAATTTGAAATGGCCAAAAAAAAAAAAGTTGGAATTATATTAAATATACCATAGTAACATAAATTTTCTTTTCTTTCTTTTTTTTTTTTTTTTTTTTTTTTTCCTTACAAACAAACCAGATGTAGGCTGGATAAATCAGATACTTCTGTGCCTGAGTGCTTTTGAGATGGGGGAACTGGTAAAGTCTGTTTTTTCAGCAATTACGAGTCCTGTCAAAGAGGTAAGAGTTGCTCCTCGCTTCCATGAGTATCTGTTGCTAAGATGCTAGCGATTGGTCATCAGTGGTGTTCACCAGGGATCAGTACTGGAGCAGACCCTGTTTGGTATCTTTATTGATGGTTTGGATGAGGGGATTGAGTGCAGCTTTAGTAAATTTGCAGATTACACCAAGCTGGGAGGAAGTGTCGATCTGACTGAGAGTAGGAAGGAAGTCCAGTTACCTATAGCAGGAACTGGACAGACTGAATCAATGTGCTGAGGCCAACTATTGCAAGCTTTGACAGGACCGAATGTCAGGTCCTGCACTTTGGTCACAACAACTCCAGGCAGCGCTACAGGCTTGGGGCAGAGTGGCTGGAAAGCTGTGCTGAGGAAAAGGATCTGGGGGTGTTAGTTGACTGCCATGAACATGAGCCAGCAGTGTGCCCAGGTAGCCAAGGTGGCCAATGGCATCCTGGCTTGTATCAGAAATAGTGTGGTCAGCAGGACCAGGGAGGTGATCGTCCTCCTGTACTCTGTTCTGAGTTGTGCACTTTGAGCACTGCGTTCAGTTTTGGGCCTCTTGCTACAAGAAAGTCACTGAGATTCTGAAGTGTGTCTAGAGAAGGCCAATGAGGCTGGTGAGGGGTCTGGAGCACAAGCCTTATAAGGAGCACTTGAGGGAACTAGGCCTGTTTGGTCTGGAGGAGGCTCTGGAAGCCTTATAGCTCTCTACAACTCCCTGAAAGGAAGCTGTGAAGAGGCGGGGGCCGGCCTCTTCCATTGAGGAACAGTGACAGGATGAGAGCGAATGACCTCAAGCTGTGCTAGGGAAGGCTGAGGTTGGGTGTTAGGAAAAACTTACCCGAAAGAATGTTCAGGCATGCACTGGAACGGGCTGCCCAGGGAGGTGGTGGAATCACCATCCCTGGAGGTGTTGAAGTGTAGATGCAGCATCGAGGGACGTGGTTAGTAGTGGCGATGGAGGGTGGCTGGCCTAGCTGATTGTAAAGGTCTTTTCTCCAGAATCGTTCGCAGCGACAGCAGCTTCTGCCCAAAGATTCACGGCAGCCCCAGTGCGGGCGGTTTTTACGAGACAGGCAGGTGTTCCCGAGGCCCAGCCCCCCGCGGCGCCACACGCCTCCCTCTGGCCGGGCCGCGCCTCACGGCGGGGAGAGCCGCCACCTGTCGTGCCTGGGCACGAGTCACAAGTGTGACGGCAGGCCCGCCTCTGCGCGGGGCAAGGTCTGTCTCAGGAGCCAGGCCGGCCGCTGGCGTATCTGTTCGCGTACGGCTCCGCCGTGACACGGAGGCGAATGGAAACGGCGGAGGTAAGCGTCCGCGAAGTAGTTTTGTAGCCGGTGAGCGCACGTCGGTGTCGGAAGAGCCGCTCCTCCGGGCGCCGGCTGTTCACGAGGGCGGCCTGCCGGGCTCGCCCAGCCGTCGTGCCCCGCTGCCGGCTGGGCGGCGCGCCGAGGCCCGGAGCCCGCTGCCGCCGTCCCGCTCTCTCCCCTCCGCCGCAGCGGGATCTCCCTCTTCCCGGCGGCGGCGTCCCCCTTCGCGTCTCAGTGGTTCGGCCCGCCGCGCTCCCCCTTACCGCCGGCAGCAGTGGTACGGCCGGTTGCCCGGCGAGGGGCCGGAAGGGGGCCGCGCATGGCCGTGCCGGCGCCGCGGCAAGATGGCTGCCGGCGGCCGAGAGGATGCGACGGGCGCCGCCGACGCCGGCCTCTGGCTGGGGCTGCGGGACGCGGCGCAGCGCTGCCGCCGGTGGGCCGTCGAGGCGACCCGCAGGGTGAGTGTGGAGCCCCTCTGAAGCCCTTTGGGGTTTGTGGTGAGAACCGAGCTCTGGGGAAAGCCGGCCCGCACCGTAGCGGAGGCTCGGGGCTCCGCAGGGGAGCCCGCGGCGTAGGGCCGTGCTGTGCTCCCGAGGAGCGGCGAGGCCCGGCCGCTCGCTGTGCCGCCCGGAGGGATCGTTACACGCTGCCCGCCCCTTCAGGGTGGGAGAGGTGCCGAAAAGCCGGAACGGGGCAGAGAGCCCGCCCCAGCTTGTGCCCTGCTGAGGTAGTGGTGGTTTTAAAGCTTGATTAAAGAATTAGAGATTGAGGTTTGCTGTATGGCAACAGGTTATTCAAGACACGTTGCGGTTACTGCACGCATTGAGTTGTGACTGTCACACACAGCAGGAGCAGTTCTCAGAGCTTTGTCTGGTCCTTATCAGATCTTGGATCCTTTTTTTTTTTTTTTTTCCATTTGGTAAACGTGTAATGCAAAACAGGCTCCTGTTAACCACCATCTTGAAGTCTCAGAAAAGCTAGATGTACAGCCCTGTGCCCCCTGCCTTACATATTGACTTAGATTACTTCTTGTGTCTGTTTCTGTTGAAAATATTTACCTCCTCAGTTCAATCTTTCAATTTTATTTTTCAGGCTGTGGCATCACTGCCTGAAGACATGAGACCAGGACCTGATCTCTATGGTTTCCCTTGGGAACTAGTGATTGCTGTCAGCATCGCTGGAGCCTTTACAATTTTCCTGTTCCTATATAGAAGTTATCAGTCAGTAAGTGTTCAACTGGCATGCAGATATACAGACTACATTGGCAGTTTCTAACAATTCAAATTGTTACTCTGCAAGGCGCATAATACTTCAATCACAGTAGTTTAAAACTCTGCATTTAGACTCTCTTTAAAAAAAAAAGGAGAATAGCTGGGAAGTAGCTCGCTTTGTCAAGACAGGAGGTTGTTTTTACTTAGTTGCTTTAGAAAAAATCTGGATGAATCCCCATCAAGGGACGCATTTAAAAAAAAAACTTTGACCATTGACCTTGATGCTACGTGTCAGAGTACTGAACTGATTTTATCTTGAGCTGTTTGTGAGTGGTGAGCTGAGGAAATGTAGTACTGAAACCTCTTAACACAAACATCAGATGATATTTTTGAGGTTTGGGTTGCCTTCGGTTGTTATTACTCAGATCCTCACCCATGCAAATCTTCCTACCAACCTCTCCCTACTAAAGAGATGAATTTGTTATCTGTAATCCAGTATTCTTCAAGTTTTGTTCGTACTTAGGTAATCAGAGTGTGATTTTTGGTGCTAGGTGTGATGACACTTGTCTTTGAAGATAGGCTGTGTGGCATCTTTATTTTTCAAATAAGAGCACTTGCGTTTGTATTAAAGGTTCTGTTATCTCATTACACCTGGAAAAATACCACCTATTCTGCAGCAGCAATTGAGGTTGTCTGGAAGAGGAATCCTTATTTGTATAAGCTAATATATCTCTAATTTTTTATCATTCCTTTAGTGTTTTTTTGCTTTGTTTCTATTTGCAATTTTTTTTACTGTATTCCATTCCCGTCAATGGATATAAAATGTAAATTTCAACTTAAACTGGAGTCAAATAACAATTCTAGTATTGTTTTCTTCTTACATGCCATCCAGTATCAACCCTTTTAGGGATTGAGAGGACAGATGTGCTTATGAGTTTGTTCCATTTTTCTTGCTTAGACTCCTTGACTTGGAATGAGAAGGTTACAGGGAAATTCAAAGAGAAATTCATTCTCCTTAGATGTCAGAGACATGTTCCAGGCACATCTGTGAGAGAAATGTCATGTTGCAACATTTTGGTGGGCTCATTCAACCTCTTCATCTCTTGTCCAGGCTGTTAGTAGCATTTTATCCTTGCTGTTTGTTCGATTTTGGTTCTATGGCATTAGTCCTCGCGTGGCAGCCTCTGATTTGGTCCTTCCCACAGGGGGAAGTGGGCAGGATGCCCATCAAGTAGTGCCCTTACTGCAGCTCTGACTGTTATGTATTACAGCATGCGGTTTCTTGCTCTTTCACAGGAAGTCTGAGCTGGCATGTAGAGTAACTATCCTTTGTCCTTCCTCTCTTCTTCTGGCCGTTACCACTTTGCATTGGCAGTGTGTGTTACTGGGCTGCAGCCTTTATTTGTGTTCCTTTCTTCAGTTCAGTGGGCGACCTGATTGTTACCACAGACAGTAGTTTTCAGATACTATGTAAGAGCAAATTAATCAGACGTTTTCAAGGTTGTTCTTTTTTCTTTTTCTTTCAGGTTAGAAGTCGACTTTATGTAGGTAAGCTTATTTTTCGTAGTTTGATGCATAACTTTCATAAACCTTCTTTTTGCTACTTTCTATTGTGTGAATGTTGCAACATCTAGCTGTCTGTTTATTTTAGGAAGGGAAAAACAGCTTGCCGATAAAATTGCTGAACTAGTTGAAGAGAAGTGCAAAATTCTTGAGAAACTCAGCCTTAGCAAAAAAGAGGTAACCTAACAACCTTCCAATTCAGTGCCTTATTGGTATCTCACACTGTAATCAAAATTTGTGTTTGACTAGAATTTTATTTATTCTATATATAATAATATATATATTATATAATATATATATATAAATAGATATATAAATATATCTATTTATTTGTTCTATAGGCAATTTTTTATATAAGTTCCGAATTTTTTTTTCAGTTGGAAGATTTAGAATTGTCTCTAAAGGATGACAACATTATGAAAGAATCAGATGCGTCTCTTTTTGAGGTAAAAAAAAAAAAAAAAAGGAAAAAAGATGTAATTATCATTTGATACTAGAGCCAATGGCATGTTAGACAATAATTAATTGGTTAAACAGGAGAGATAGGGCACTGCAGGAAGTATGTTCTCATGTTCTATTTACTTCAGATGCGTTTTATAGCCTATTGGAACGTTTTAAAATTACCAGGACTTTTAAAGAAAAGGCATGCATAAGTTCAGAATAGCCTCGCATCGACACAGTAACAAAATCAGATGCAATCGCTGCATTTATACCCCTGTACTTAGTATATATTTGTAAAAGATTTCAAAAGAAATTGAATGAAATAACGGACTGTATATAAAACTCAAGTAACAAAAAAGCAAACAGATTTATTTTGTTCTGTACTTGAGACCCAATAGAGCTAGTTGTTAAAGGTTTTGTTAGCATGCATGAGTCTAGAGTTCATTGAGAATTATACTTGAAATGGTGATGTTAAGTGTACTTTGTCATTTTTGCATTCAAATGAAATTTAAAACGTATTCTTTTTATGTAGTTAATATCAAGTGTGTTAACTGTCAAAACAACTTGATTTAGGAAACACATGAAAAACTGAACAAATCAAACTTGGAACTCAACCAAGAAATAGAGAATCTGGAAAAGGAACTGGAAGAAGAAAAATCCAAGCAATCAGAAAATGATAAATTGGTAAGGATAGAAATGATCTTTTCTGTGTTGCTACTCATTTTAATGTTCTCAGAAAAACAGCTTGCTCTGGTTTGGAGTTAGCAACCTTCACAGTTTGAAAATTAAAGTAACTTCAGCAATTGCTTAGACTTTTCCAGTCGAATCTATTGAAGAAGCTGTATAAAAAAATAATTATTTTCAGGTGGCTGAAATTCAGGAAAGACTGGAATCTTTGGAGAAAGAAGCAAAATCTGTCCAATCCCAAGTTGCTGAGGTATGTCTTATTTTATAATTTCTGTTTTCAAAGCTTCATCATTCCTTCATTCTCAATGTAGTTATTTCTTTACAATTTTGACTAGTAGGAGGCAGAAATAATATGGTATGTAAATGAGAAGAATTGCAAAGGCTCTAATATTTCTATGTGCCGTGATTTACCAAATGTTGATTTCTTACAGTGATGGTCACTTACTGGGAAATGCAATTCCATTGTTTTTTCTCTGCTTTCTTACTCTACAATGGCACACGTTGTTGCAAGACTTCAGTCTGCAAAAGCTGTTGAAATTGTGATGAAAGGATGAGAATACAAATATAATGTACTTAGATGAATTAAGAACCAGTCCGTGGTGACTCTACTTGTTATATCTTCACATACACTTGAAACAGCACACTTTTTTTTTTTTAAATGTAGGCCAAGTCCACCCTAAAAGTATATCAGATTAATACAGAGAGACTCAAGACATCTCTTCAAGATGCCATAGATGAAAACCACCAGCTTCAGGAGAGTGAGAAGCAGGTAAGTTCTTCCCAGTTAAATTCCTTAGAGATGTTATCTTTGTACAGTGCTTTGTAAATGTGACTTCTCCAAGGAGCTCCTCGTGCACGGGTCTGTGAGTAGCCCATGAATGTTCTTGTAAATGGAATTAAGAAGAGCAGGCATACCTTTAAAATGATGATGGAAAAATTTTGTCCAAAGTAGTTCCGTGTTGATTAAAAAACAATCAAAAAATAGAAGAAACACATGTGCAGATTATTGAGGAAAATGGCACGTAGTAATGTGACACTAATAGGATTTTTGCTGAGGAAAGATGTCAGGAAGCCTGCAGCTTGGATTCTTTTTAGCAGCAAAGAGCAAATGCTTTTATTTGATAAAGCCAAGCAAATGAAGAAATGTCAGACTGTGCAAAAGGCAGGAAAGGAACTTAATGCAGTGTTGCTGTGAAGTCAGATGGGTAATGTGGTGATACAGAAAGGACTGTTACTTCTCAAGTTTTAGCTGTTTGTTTTCTTCCTTGCGACAGCCAGATCTCATCAGCATATGCAGTAGACATTCAGTGTAATGCCAAATTTTATAATGAACTTACAATTTCTAACAAAAAAGATAATATTTGTGAACATTAAATGCTACATAAACTATTTCATTTTTGTATGGATATGTACTTGTTTTCCTGTCTGACTCATCTCCTTGTTGTGTGAAATGTGTCCTGGCAGGTATCTTGAAGAGCTAGATGTACAGGCCTGTTGATTTTATTAAAGCACCTTTGATATCAAACTTGCTGGTTTTTAGGGAAGTTACTGGAAATGGTAGATTTTCTGGTAGAGAAACGTTCCAGATATGCACAGCTCTGTTGTCAGTAGAACTTAATGTTGTTCTTACTTTCAGCAAGGTTAGATGTTTCACTGTACCAATAAAAAATAAAACGGGGGGAAGAGGTGAGGAGAGTTGTGTTAGGTGCTGTGAGTGGACAAATAGCAGATGTTGATTTGATCAACAGCAGATGTTGGTTTGGTCACTGCAAGGCGAAGTTGTGTGAGAATTATCTTCCTTCAGGACTTCTTTTTCATCAAATCTGTTCGTAACTTTCTGTGGGAAGGAAGTGTCTGATCTGAGTGTTTTATTTCCAGTGTGACAACATATCTCTATGAAATTTTGTGAAGCTGTATGCAATTAAAAGTTTTAATAGAGGTTTTTGGTTTTTTTTTTCCTATTAGTAGCTTCTTGGTTTCAAATTTTCTATTTATTTCTTCTTGAGGAAAAGATTGTTCTTGTTCTTTTTCTTTCTTCCACTTAAAAATAGGACTTAAAGCATGGTAATACTGAGTGCTGAAATTTACTGTTTTAGAGACAGTAGTTTTATGTCAGGCAGACCTAGGAGAAATTCAGAAAAACAGTCGTTGGGGTGTAATCGATTTGTCAGGTTCCTAACTAAATATATATATTTTTAATTCCTTCCAGATAAAATAACCTGCGTATGGTCATTTGTTAACCACCTTATTTAGGATAAGTAACTGAAGTTTGGCACATCATAGCTGTGTTGCCATTTTTAGTAATTTCAGAAGGTCTATGTTGTATTTTGCTGTGCTTTTTAGTGAATGAAGAACCGGGAAAGTAGTTTATAGAACCCAGTAAGAAAAGAAGAGAAAGTATCTGCTTTGTTTATTTGTGTTTTCTTTTCTAAGGTTGTTTAAGTGTGTGAACTGGTTCACTGTACTGGAAGATCTCTATCCCTTTCTTTTTCTTTCTTTTTTTTTTTAAAGATGGAATTTCACTTATGCTTAAAAGGTAACAAAAACGTTATTTGTTCACAGAAATTAGAGTACTTTTTTCCTCTGTTTGCACTGATGGGTCGTCATCTGGCGCATCACAGTTTAAACACTGTAACAGATGTGCTCTCAGATTTATGACGTGTCAGGGAGAGGACTGGGCCTTCTAGTTTGAACAAGGGAACTGCTAACGAACTCCACATTCCTGTTTTTTGTTTGTATGTTTATCTGTGGGTTGGGTTTTTCTCTAGGAACATTAGAAATATTTGCTGCTTTGTTTCACTGCACATGGTTGCTTTTTTTCCTTCGCTGTTATTCTTACAAGGATTTAAGTAAGGTCGATTTATTTTCTGTTCGGCTCTATGCAGAAGCTACTCAAAGTTTAGTTTCCCTTTTAGGAGCGATGTTTAATGATAAACACAGCTGCCTGTGTATGTCTTCTGTATTGACAAAAACAGCATTTTCTTTTGTTGGTAATACCCAGTTTGCAGTATGCTATGAATTCACATGTGACTTTTACTGATTGAAAGATGCAGTTGTGTGCCAGTAGCCAAACTTCTGTAGTAAAAGCAATGGAGCAATAACATAGAATTTATTTTCAAATCTTGAGAATTTAACTGTCTTGTAGTTCTGCTTGTTTAATTCATATTGGTGGATGAGAGGTTAAAATTCTGCTTTTGAAAAGACAGTACATATAATGTGCTCAACTGATATTCATCCGTGATTTTTGGTTCTGAGAAACAATCACCCTAACCTAGTATTTCCCTTTTCAGCTTTTACAAGAAGCCGAAGGATGGGGTGAACGATTTAGTGAACTAAATGAACAAACTAAGATGTTTGAATCTTCTAAAGCAGATATAGAAGAAGTATTGAAAGATAAAGAGAGTCAAGTCAAGGTAAATTATGAAAGTCAGCTTTGAATTGGATTACTCAAACTGATGCTAACCATGAAGTTTCAAGAGAATTGAACAAATGATCCCTGTCTTAATACTCATTAAGTTGTTTTGAGTTTTTTGTTTGCTGTCCTGTAATGTCTCCTTTTTCGCTAAGCAAATAAAGTTGCTTAGCAGCATAGGTGGAGCATTGTGACAGTCTTGGAAGCCAGCAGATCTTAAAAAGGAGAAACACTTTTGATTCTTATAAATAAGTATATTTTTTCTGAGATTTGGATTGTGGGGGTTGGGGCCTTATTTGTATTCAGAAGCCTTGTGAAAAGCCTATTTATATGGGTACATGAACAGTCTTCCTAGAGCATACCATGACATGCCATATATTCTTTAATGGAAGGAGTATAATGTTGGACGTGGAGAGTCCTACACATAAAGCTCACTTGATCTACTAAGGGAACTAAACAAAAATTAGAAAACCTGGAAAAGTTTTTATTATTTGTACTTATTTTACTGTTCTTGTTTTGTGTGGGGTTTTTTCTTAGTCACTGACACAGTACTTGTTAAAGATGAAAGACTGGAGTTCAGCAGTCAGAGATGACGATGATGCTGAAGATAACCACTGGGACACTGATTTAAAGGGTGAAACAGAAAATGGAGAGCATTTAGGTATGACATTAAAAGTATTTCAATGGATATCAAACCAACAAACTGGATAACACCCAATGTTATCCATGTCAGACAAGTTATTTGATGCTTAGAAACTTCTGGAGTGATGGTAGCCTGTGCTACCATAGAGTAATGGGGGGCTATAGATACAAGTGCATTAATTGTTACAGAAAAATGAAAAGACTCGATGCCTGGTCTCTTGCAGATTGACTTAGCTTATGTTAGTATTAGGCAGTGATTATCATACGTATATAGGTGGGAGCCTTACTTTAATTTCTTCCTAAAGTTCCTCCAAGCAGTATTACTGTGGGTCCCTAGAGCTTACTTTCGACTTTCTTGTCATTCCATGGCTGTTAGTTGTTGCAGGCAGTGTACAGCACTGGGGATAAAGATGTGGATCCCCTGAAAAAGCAGCGCAGAAGGGCCTTTTCTCCTTCTGATTCATGCGTGGCTTCTCTTTTGCTAGTCCTAAGATAGCACAGAGTGCAACCCAGTAAATCTTAGAGTGCATTCACTCTTAGTCTGAGTCTGTCAGGGAGGGAAGAACACCTATTTTCTGTTTTAAAATATGCTTTGCCTATTGTGGCATTTTTTAATAAAAATAAACTGATGCCAGTAGCAGAGTAGTAAGCTCTGTCACAAATCTTTCTGTGCTTTATATGTGATACATTCTGTTCTGTCAATCAGATGATCAGCAAAAACGAACCATAAAGAAATTGATCTATGCTGCAAAGGTATGTGATTTTAAGAAATCAGTAGATGGAATGGGGAGGGGGGGAATCTAAATACAATATATGGTGGGTTTTTTTTTTAATGCTAAGGTTAATTGTAAATAGCTATCAAGTGGTATCACAAGGTTGTGCAATTTTGTCGTTTAAATATTTTTGCATACAAACAGTTTCTAACAGATTTAAGCTGTTTTTTTCATTTTGATCGTAGTTAAATGCTTGCTTAAAGACCATGGAAACAGAAAGAGATCAAATGTATTCAAAATTGTCTGATGAAAGTAAAGCTAAGGGAGAACTAACAGGTAATTAAATGACATGCTATTTCCACTAAAAACTGGATTAAGTTTAAGTTAATAGATCTACTTGATGTTTAAAATGCCTGTTTGAATTGCTTAGCTATTTTAAATATTTGATTTTGGTGGTGAAGCAATCCAAGTTGAGTAATTGATAATTGACTGGTAAAGCACCATTTCTAAATTTTATTGTACTCTTTTGCAGTATGGAAGTTACAAAATCTTAAAATATCTGGGCTAAGTGATGTTAGTAAATATAAAATCTCTTTACATAAATATTGGACGTGAAACAACAGACTTCTACTGTAACGTTTTAAAACTACCTACTAAAATTGATAGTTTAGTTGTAGTGTAAGCTGAATACTTATTAAAATCTGAAGGACTGCATTTTAGAGCATTGAAGCTGGAAGTATTTTTATGTTTTCCTTTGTTGTAGAGGTCATACTGAATTAAACTTTATTAAATGAAAATACTGCTGCTACAATTTGAAAATTCTGTAACTAATTGTTGCTTTTGTTGATGCAAGCAAGCAGAATAGCCATCACACTTTGACATTTGAATGATGGTATGCTCTGTAAAACTGTGTTTTTTCAGTGCTTAATGATCATTTACACTGACTTATGCTGATGCATTTTTCAAATGGATATTTACTCTGTCCCACAAAAGTACTTAAACTTACTTGAGGCTCTTAGGAATAGTAAGGCTTTTTAGGCTTATAGGCTGGAATAGTAAATAAAGAGCGTGACTGATTGTAATCTGGATCATAAAGTAGTTAGACAAATAATTGAGACTCAAGTTGGAATTATCCCTTCAGGTATCTTAGCAAGACTTTGTATGGGCAATCTACAAGAATATATGGTGATAAAGATTTTACTCTTCTAGTGGGGTAATGACAATAATAAAAGCTGTAAATGAAGATTTACATTGTGAGCTACAAAACAGCACTGCCTAGAGAAGCCCAACCATTGGGAGGGGTTGCAAAGGTTAGTTTGCTCAGAGCTGTGCTTTGTGTCAGGTAGAGAACATAATTGCTGGCTTCCCATCAAAAGGCCAATACTGTTTCTCAATTTGTATAATTACTGAAATGTATTAATACACGTTATTGCATACTTTATTAAGTTAATGTGGTATCAAAAGTTTTTACAGGCTTTTTACAGTCTAGACATGTTACAAATACTTTAATTTTATGACCTGTATCTAATTGCTAATATAATTATCTCTGTATTTGACAGAGCGTATAGAAAACCTCCAAAGTGAACAGGTTTCCTTACAATCTGAAAATGAACGATTGGAAAGTGAAGTTCAAAAGCTTCAGCAGAAACTTAAAGTTATGACTGAGCTTTATCAAGAAAATGAAATGAAACTACACAGGTGATGGTTCCTCCTGACTTTTATATTAAATGCTCATTGCTTGACATTCACGTGTTTTTGTTTAGGTTGAAAATGATCTACAGTTCTACTAGCCAAAAATTACTTCTTCAAGGAGAAAACATAATTCTGAAGGTAGCCAGAGAAGCAGCGCAAGTTGATTCTGTACTAGGCAGTATGCAGGGCCCATTTTAAGTGTTACTTTCAACAATAAATTGCTCTGTAGTTCATATATAGTACCTGTGTAATTGGCATCCTTGCTAGTGTAGCAAAACCCCAAAATCCACTACATTTAACATTTGATTTTAAAAGAGATGAGGGAATAGAAAGGAACCACTTAAAAATTAGCCATTTAGACATACCATGCCAAAGCTCAATAAGCATATGCTGCTTGTCAAAGACAAGAATGGCCAATATGGATTGAAGTCAGTTTAATAGCTGAGTAAAAGAGGCTATTAGTATTAACGGAACGTCTGCTAAATAGCTGCTGAAATAGCATTGAAAGGTAATGTAGGTCTGTGTACTTGGGTTTTTTTTTGGTTGTGGTTGGTTTGTTTTTTTGGGGGGAGGCTGGGGGTTATGTGCTTTTTGTTTGTTTTAAATAGAAATACTCCCTGGAGAGTAAATATTTTGCAAAAGGAGAGCTTTAGTATTTGGGAGTTTAAATCATCTTCCAGAATACTTTCAGGAATAGTGATAATGCTTCATAAAACAAAACTAATGAACTGAATACATTCATATGAATAAAATCGAGTCCTGTTTCTGCACTTTGTTTGTTGTCAGTAAAATCCTTTATCTAGATAAACATTTTCTATACATTCTAGCCAAGTAACTTTAGATTTTTTTTCTTTATATTCTGACTACAGAATTGTTGACTTAAAAACAGAATTAACCTTAGTTTGTGAATTTTCTTAAAGAAAACTGACAGTAGAAGAGAGAGAACGCCTACAAAAAGAAGAAAAGCTTTCTAAAGTAGATGAAAAAATTACTCATGCTGCTGAAGAACTAAACAGCTACAGGTAATGACAAATTTTACTCACTTGTTTGAAAGTAAACAAAAGGCAATAGAGAATACCAGAAGAAGTGAATGTATTTTCTTCCAGATAGTTTCGTCTTTGTGTGTGTGCTTGCTTGTGTGTAGTAATACATACATAACTGAGAACAGAAGACCGCTGAGAGCTTTTTGATTGGAATGTTAGTCATAATTAAATGTCAGCTGAACAGGCATCAAAATAAGAAGTTAAAATGAATGTAATATTTGGTTCTCCCATCGTTCTGAACATATTTATTGTGAAGTTTAGTATTCTATTTCTGTTTGTGTAAGCTGTAAAATAATATTACTGTTTAGAAATTCTTTCCTAAAATACTCAGGAATATTTTCTATATTTTTTTAACTGTTTTTCTCTGTTTCGTGTTACGACTGCTGTCTGTAGTTTAACTGTAGCATAATTCTTTGATCTATAATGTTCTGAGAGTGTTGATTCAAAGTGAACAGTACTGATCAGCTATGCTTTCTGAACAGTTAATTACAGTAATTCTTCTTTGGAATATGAAGTTACTGTAGGCATTCTTTAGTATTCTTACAGGAATATACAATTCACTTTTTAGCATCCTCACCATTTATCTGTGGCCCATCTGCAGAGGCTGTGCACAGGAGGCTGACAGCAAGGTGGCTTCATGCTTTTTGTGGTCTGGAAATAACCTTAGTGCAAGGAACTGTCCCTCAGAATTGACTGGTAGCCTGAAACGGCATAAGGTTCCAGCCAGTTAACAGCTGCTGCGCTGGTAAGGCTGGCTGTTAGGGCATTATGAAGAGGGATATCCTTTAAATTGGAAACATATCACAGACCACTGAAGAGTTGGGAGGAATGTTTTTAGCATCCTGCATGTACTACTTTAAGGACCGCAGGATACACAAAAATGACATCAGTGCTGTTAAATCTAGGCCTAAATAACAATACTTCCTTCTAGATACGAAATCTTAAGTACCACAGTTGTGCTTTTTATATTTAAAACTATTTTTTCTCAGCAGTTTATTGCGGCATCATAAATGCTGTTTTTGTTACAGACAGAGAGCAAAAGATCTGGAAGAAGAGCTAGAACGAACCATTCGCTCTTATCAGAATCAGGTATGTGCTTTGTGTTACCTGGCAGCTGTGCCAAGTAGGATGGATGCTACTGCAGTGAAATACCACTTCCAGTTAGGTGTTGATACTTCATCTGGCTTTTGTTTTGTTCTCTTTTAACCTCTCTTACACCATCTGTTTTGGTAGACTCAGTTTCTTAGCAGAGATCACTGTAACTTTATGAAAAAGGAGCTTTGGTGTAAGTTTGTCTCATAATTATACACATTAAATTTATGAATGAGAGCATTTACTCAGTCTTAACTTTTCTTCTTTAGATGAATAATGCTCTTCAGTAATGATGTAATAATGGTTTTTTTCCACAGATTACCTCACATGAGAAGAAAGCTCATGATAATTGGGTAAGCTTAAAACACCAAATGTTCTTAATTTTGTATCAGCTACTGTCTCTCTTTTCAGTGATTTGAATAACTTGCTTTATGAGCTCAGTGGAATTTTAAGTACTGCAGTGTTATTTGCTATTGCACTAAATCTGCTTGAATAACATGCTATCGTTTAATAAGTGTGTGACATTTTGCTAATAACACAAGCATTTGGCCTTGCTTCAGTGCCATTTTAATATTTTTCCTGGATGCACTCCACTCCTTTTATCTACAAATAGAAGACATTATGTCCTGTGAGAACAGTGTGTTCCATTGACAGCTTCCTAAGAATGGTGCTATAAATTCTGTTTTTACTTTTTTCCAAACAGAAATTGTTACAATATCCCCTGACTAATAAAATGTTCAGTTTTGCAGAATGGTCTGTATGAGATTGTCCTGTTAAAATAGCACTTCATGATTGTAATATAGATTTGAATTGTATTAATTTAATATAAATTTTTCTTATGTAACATTGGAGATTTTAAATCTTGTATGTATTCTGTAGATGTTTCAAAGCAGCTATAGCTTGAGAATTCCATTCCTGCAGTTCTAAGAATCTGCTGGAAAGCCTTCTTGTTTCCAAAAAGTTAGCTAGCAGAACTGCTAGTGTCATTTGGTGATGTCTCTGAGGCTCTGTTTCATGTGCTTTATGCATCCGTAGTATGCAATGAAAATACAATCTACACACCTCAGATAGAAAAATGTCTTAGATCTAAGAGCTTTAACATTTATGAAGGATTTAATTAATAAAATATCTAAGCATCTGATTTTTGTCCCTCTTGGAAGCTGACAGCTCGTGCAGCTGAAAGACAACTCAATGATATAAGAAAAGAAAACGCTCATAACAGACAAAAGTAAGTGCAGTCCTGATCTGATTCTAAACAAATGTAATGTGACACTGGAGGACATTTTGGATTTGTGCAATTCAGTGTTTTCTAGACCTGTGTTAACCAGTGGTAATTGTGATAAGGTAGAAAGTGCACAGCATTCCATCGTAGCTCTGAAAGACAGACAGTTGAGGATTCCTGTAATAATGCCATGCAAGAAAATATGAACTGTGTGAGGTATTGAATTAGTTCATGAAAGAAGCAGAATGTAGTACTAGGACTCTGAGGTTTTGGTGACACTGTTTTTCTAATATGTATGAATTAACCAGAAGTCATGATTAGCAAATGATCTTGCAACTTGCAGTTCAGAAGTTAGTACTGACCTAAAGGCTTAGGTGGTGGAAGGGAACTTTTGGAAGTACAATTAAAGTAACACCTGAAGCATAGAGTGCTCATGAGAGCATTGCTGTGCTAGCACTTGTGGTATCTAACATGCTATTGAACTTCTGAATTCCAGATTAAATACAGTAGCATAATGAAATTTGAGGAATTACTAAATTCAGAGTTCTGTGACATCCCTTGTTTATTTAGAGAATGTGTCTGTCTGTTGAGCACTTACAGTAGGAAAGTTGAAGTAAGCAGTGCAGGCTGCTAACGTTCTTGCACTTTCTTTGTTTATTTACAGATTAACTGAAGCAGAATTTAAACTTGACCTTTTAGAAAAAGATCCTTATGCTCTTGATGTTCCAGTTAGACCATTCAGAGGTACAGTATCGAATTGTAAAATAGACCCTAATAGTTCTGAATTCTGGTTCTGTTTCCTGCGCTGACACACATCTAATTGTTTCAAACCTATCTTGGCCACATGTGTGTACAAATAAGTCATGTCAAAAAAAAAAAAGTCATAAGTTGCTGTAGGTAATAGTGAAACTAAGAGTGTTGGCAGCGTCGATGAGAGTAGATGGAAATGTGACACATACAGTAACTGGAACGCAGTTCTCATTTCACTTATTGAATTTAGTTTTAAAGTTCACTTGAGAAGTTAAGTAATTAATACAGCTTGCTAAACTGAGTATTGTGAACTTGAGTATTTTGTTTTAACTGTTCCAGAGCATTCCCCATATGGACCCTCACCAATGGGCCGGCCTTCATCTGAAACAAGAGCTTTTCTTTCCCCTCCAACTTTATTGGAGGGTCCTTTAAGGCTTTCACCTATGCTTCCAGGTGCAGGAGGAGGAAGAGGTACAATTCTTAAACTTGAAAACCTGTCTGTTCTGGATTTCTCTCTCCTCTGCTATAAATCTGTCACACCTTTTCCTCTTACTGGTGACAAATGCATTAAAACAACCAATTCAGTATAAACAGACAAACTCTTCCTGTTTTTCATCTTGCTTCTAAATCTGTATAACATACACCAGTACAATGGAAATTTTTGTTGGTTTGAGTTAGTCAGTGGATTCACTTCACAAACACAAATTGAGAAGAGAGGCAACCTTGGTCTTATTTCTTGGACAAATGCAGTTCTGCTGAAATAACTTCTGATGTTAAATTAAATGAGTCAGTTAGATTTCTGCATTAAAAATACAGATGCTTTCATCTCATTTGTACATTCGTTTAAAGAGAGAGAAGGAAAGTGGAGGTACCTACATTCTCAACATTTTATTGAGAGTCATGAAAAATGATTCTGTAGGAAGTTACTGATTCTTCTCCCTTTAGTTTTGAAGTTTGAGTCTTATCCCTAGTGCTGAAAGAGAACAGGATGGCTGTGTACAGGGAGTAGAATGTATCAGTTGAGAAGTAGGTGGAGGAAACGCAAGGTGTCTTGGGTCATAAGGGAAGGAAACATGACTCCTTCATGTTTATTTTTTTTAATGGAAACAATGTAGGTGAATTCTAGTATGGAATTCAGCATCTGTTGCAGGTCATGAAGAAGCTACTATATAACTTAGTACTGCTATGAGATCTTTTGGCAACTTAATGGGAAATATGTCAAAATATTTATAGGGATTTCAATAATCAACATTGATTTTTAACAACTAGCATTGTCTATTTATGTAATTTCATTCTCCATAAATAATAGATGGTTCCATCTGAAAGTTGATTCATGTTCTAAGAGGAAAAAAAAAAAGCTGAGGTTGAATGTTCAACCATAGCTATACTACAAACAACAAAAATTACAGGTTTGACAACTTCTACTTGAATAGAAGCAGTAAGTAATGCAATTTAGATGTCATGCAAATCTTCAAATTCTAGCTCAGATTTTACTGGTGAGTAAGGTGAAAACTGGATTTCAAAGTGGAGTCTTAGCAAAGAAGGTAACTATGCAAAAGAATAACTGTGGTTCATTTTGCAATAGAGCACTAATAAAACTTGGATAGATAAAACAAACGATGTGTGTAGTTGATGTAACTGCAGTAATTATAGTGTAATTATAGTGCTCATCTCACTTTGTGCAGGGTAGAAAATGGCTTTGAATTCTAGGTTGAATTTCGGAGTAGAGAAGGATACCAGAATTGTGTATTTTGTTAATCTTCAGAACAAGTCTTACCTGAAAGAAAACTACAAACCTGAAGTCACTCATTGTCACAATTTCTCTTCCAACTTATATGTTGACCTGGTCTTTTCTGTTTGTTTTTTTTTTTTTTCTTATAATAGAGACAATGAGAATAGTGTTGGATATAATATGAATGGATATTTTTAATGAGGATATTAACTTTGAGTGATAATTTTTAAATTGATGAGCTGTTATTTTAGTGCTGAAAATAACACCATGAAGGCAGCAGTTTCTTTGAATTAACAAGTACTCTTAGAAATTATTTTTAAAAAAATCAGGTAGTGTAGATTACACTTCTCTTGAACTAGGATATTTTCCTTCCAAACAAACCTTTAAAGGCTCCTTGTAAATCATCATCAGCGAACAGCTGGAGTTTCCTGTGGACTCTTGCTCCTCTTGTATCTTGAAAGTGCTGACATTTCGTGATACATTCCATTGTTTTCAGACTTAATGAAGAAAGACATAATGGAAGGTTTAAAAACATGAGTTTTAGCTGTCTGATTTGTTCAATTAGGATCTAGAGGACCAGGATCGACTGTCATGTATGAAGGCAGCAATGAACGAGGAGACATGAGTTCTGATAGATTAACTGATCCCCACAGACCACCATCAGATACTGGATCCCTGTCTCCTCCCTGGGACAGAGAACGCAGAATAATTCTGCCTCCATCAGGTACAGAAATCTGCTTAGCTACTGAAAGAATGGAATTACTGACTTGTAGTGTATATATTTAAGTATTTTTTGCTTGTATTAAAGAAACAAAGATACTACAATTTTAAAAATGAACATTTAAAAAAAAAAAGAGGGTATAGAACAATTGTCAGTTGCAGCAAGATATTATAGTTGTATATAAGCCTCATCAACTGCATCTGAGCTTGATCATGAAACTCAAAGTTTGTTCTGGATGAACAAACTGTATCTGGCAAATTTCCTATTTGCTAGATCTCAGCTACTTACAGGATAATGCAGAGGTACTCCTGTTTTCCTGTCCAGACCTGTGTTCTTACCCAGCCTTGCTCTGAATCTTGCTGCTGCAGCTTGCCTTGTAGCTGCATAATAACTAAATTCAGTGCAAGTATGTTGGAAACGTGTTAAGGCACTATGAAATGTAATGGGAAATGTCACTCTTAGATTAGTGTGATTTAAAATAAACAATAGATCATTTGTATATTGGCCTTCATTGATACTGAATCTAAGATTGCTTTCCCACCCTGTTTAATAGTCACTTTGACTATGTACAAGAGCATAAGATAGCCAGAGAGTTTTGCTGGTGTAAAATTGTATGAAACACTGACCTGTTTGGTGATATTTTTTTTTTCCACCGATAGGTGAGCCTTATACTGATTCAGTTCTTCCTCCTCGAAGACAAGAAAGATTTTTCCCTAATCCTCCAAATACTGGAAGACTTTCTGGACCAGCAGAGCTGCGGACTTACAGTATGCAGTCTTTTGAGAAGACAGGTGGGAATTACTTTACCTGGCTTCTATGGTACAGTCAACTGGAGAATCTCAGTATAGGATGACTGTACTGAGCCATAGGAGGGATTAGCAATAACAGTCTCTCCTGAGTGCATGGTTCTTTGGCAGTTTGTAGTCTACTTAATGGAAACAGTGGATAACATTTGGGTAACGTTGCTGCCAACATCTAGCAGCTCATTAAGCTTGTGAATGTTGCTCTTTAGAGACATATAATTTCATCAGACTTAAGCATTTGTAAAAATACACCCATCATCTGATCTCAGAAGAGCAACATCTCACAGTAGTGGAATCCAGGCTCCAACTCTAAAGTGAATTGACTACAAATTCTCAGCAAGCTAACATGCCTTTTCTTAAGATGAGATGTCTAACTACAGAAGCTTAACTTAAGGCAGATATCTGGAGAGCAAGACACTTGTCAGAAGGGTTGGAGTTTTGACAGTTTGAGAGCAACTTAACAGGGATTTAAAACAGAAAGTGTTATGCAGCTTGAGTGTCAAGGAATGAATATGCTCTGCATGGCTTAAAAAAATGTTTCAGGTTGTTAAGTAACAGCTTCTCTAACACAGGCAAAGCCTGCTTGAAATGACGTGATGCTGTTGCTCTTTATGTTTTAGTGCAGTAATTCCCAGCCTGGGGAAACAGGGGTTATAGAGTAGGACTTTCAGCTGAAGTGGGAGTTGCCAAAGGAATAAGGTATGAGAAGGGAGAAATGCAGCTGCTGTGGTAACCTCTAGGAAAATGCATGTGTAACTTCTGAGGAAAAAAACCAAAAACTTCATCTGTATACAAAAACCTTTGGTAAAAGCTGCAGCCTGGAAATATTCATGTGCAAACTGTGCGCAGGTTGGTGAAAATGCTGAAGCGCAGATTTTGTGTTCCTTGGTTGTCTTTCAGTCTGCTTGCAGAGTAGGTGCTTGGTACAGCCCTATGTTTAATTGTCTTGCTTGTATCTTCTGAGTTAAGAAAAAAACTGGGGGGGGGTCAGCACTGAGTAATTTGTTTAACTTCTGCATACAGATGGGCAAACATCTTCAGAAAATAGCCCGCTAACAGAACCAACTGGAAATGAGATGAAAGATCATTCTAATCTTAGCGTAAGTAGCTAAACAGAAACTTGATTTAAAATATAACAAAAAATATATAGAAGAAAATAGTCTGTAATACTCAGTAGCATATTGCACTGTGCAGTCCAAGTTATAAAAATTGTATGTGGACTTTTATCACAGTATTCACTGTCATGTGAGTTAATTTGGAGATGTTACTAGCATAATCAGTGCTGAAAATTAATTAAAACCTGAAAAGTGAAACTATAATCAAGGTGATGGTCAGTGCACCAAAGTAGCCTTGCTCAGGATTATGCTGCTTAGAACTGGTTTATGGCTTGTGTGACAGTCCACGTCAAAGTGGACCTGATGAGATTTAAGATGTTCTCTGACCTTTTCCCTAAGCTATCTTCCCTGTTTTAATGTGTTACAGAACTCTCTCCCTGATCAGCTGCTGGCATCTGAAAGTGAAGCAGTCAGCTCAGGGTTTGCTCCTCCACCTTTCCCTCCAGTCAGACCTCCAATGATGCCTATGGATCCCCGAGGACCCTTCATGAGACGACCCCCTTTTCCTCCCCCTCCCCCTGCTGGCATCTACGGACCACGTGAATGTTTTCCAGTACGAGACATGGGGCTTCCACGCCCTCCACTGCCAAGTATGTAACTCCTGTTAGCATTTACTTCAGGCTAATGAACGTGAGTGGTTTATTGCCTGTTCATTCAGTTTTAATATGCACAAACCACTTCTCAGTTTGTCTAACTTTCTGGTTATGGGGGTAGTGTATATTTACTTCTTCAGAGCTGCTCACTGTGGTAGTGTTTTTTCACTAATATTACCTTTGGAAAAGAGCATACAATGTTCAGCAGCTGAAAGGTTCCTTTTCTCAGGTAGAAATACAAGTAGTTGTGAAGCTGCATCAGACATAAATCATAGAGCTTCATCATTCTTTAGTTGTAAGGTATGCTAATGTCCATACAAAGGCATGCATTTGTGACACACCTGTTAATTGTTTCACTTCCATTCACTTCCATAGTTTCCATCTTTGGAACAAGATGCAGGTATCAGATTGAAGGGCTTCTTTCTGCCTCTTGCTGTTCACAGATTAAGCTGTTAAGGAAGTAATCTCTATCTTCCACAGCACCTTTACAGTATGACAGCCAGGGGCTACCAGATCAAATTTCACATTAAACTGAAGGTAGTGGTGGCAGCAGCAGCAGCCCATTAGCAGACACTAACTGCTGTTGCCACAAGCCTGGCACCAGATCACAGTTGAGGAAAGTGGGTATTTTGTCCTTTCCTTTCCTAGAGTATTTGTCTCAGTGGAGCACATCATCATCTTAGATGGTTCCGCCTTGTGACTTCTAATTGGATAGGCCATTGTGAACAGAAAGGTTCATGGGGTAGAAGGAGCAGGTGAGGATTTGCTGGTGTGGCTGGTATTAACTGGACTACTTTCCTTGTCTCACAGTGAGAAATCCATTTCCCATGAGATCCTTTCCTCACTATCCACCTCAGCGACCTGAATTCTTGCGTCCACCCCCACCTCCTGAAAACAGAATCGAGTCACCTCAGTCAAATACATCGGCCACAGAACAACCAGAACCACAACAAGAGACTTGACAGGTGTTTGAGCACCGTGCCAAACCATTTCTCTGCTCTTCTAATGGCATTTCTCTTACATTAAGTAACTGCTGTTACTTAAGTATAAATAAACTACTTTGCTCAAATTGAAGCTTAATAGAAAATTTTCAGGATAGTATTTTGTAAATAGAGAACAAAATATAACTACAAATATTGTGAATAAGTGATTTCCATTGTACAGTAGTCACTTTAAATTAAATATTTCTAATTTGGGTGATCTCTTCAGAGGTATATAAAATTAAATAATGTGAATTATTTTAAAAGTGCAGCTGCTTTGTCCTTGTTTAGCTGTACAGGGAAGCTTTGCATGCTAAAACTGATGCTTGCTCAATGAATAGAATGTGAAAAAAAATAAATAAAATGTAAAGATGATGAAATTAAATAAATACTTGTGTAGTACCATGTTAACAGGAAAGTTTTAGGGAAGGGAAGAAGAACCCAACTACGTACATACTCTGTTAATGACTTGTAGTTGAGAAAGCTTCACAGAATGGCAGATGCCAGCGTCTTACCACTGTGGCACAAAGGAAAGGAAATGTGAAACAACTCTTATCACCATTGAAAACTGCTAGCATAAGGTATGTTTCATTGCAGGTGTTCTGATTTTGTAAGGCAAGATGCTGTGAAAGCAAGGAGTTACCATGTTAAAACTGTATGTGATACTTCAGCATCACCAGACAATTGTTGTTAGATGCGTGGCCACGGTAAACAGCAGCTGAAGTCCTAGTTAGTATTTTTTGTTTTCTTTTTTTCTGTCCCAGCATGAATTCAGTTTAACAGTGTTCTAACACTAACAAGGGACAAACAAACAAAAGCACTCCCCAAGCTTACAGTCTTCATTCTTTCAACTCTGCACGGGTGGAGAGCCATCAGCATTTATCAACCAAGTAGCCATACAGCATGGTAGGAGACTTCTGTAACCATGTAATATTACAGATAATTGAAAGAGCAAAGAAAGATAAAATTCCTTTCTTGCCTGGAAAGAGCACAGAAGCAAGTATAACCAACATACTTTGCAAAGGGAAGCAACAAAAGTTGTCAAGAACATGCTGCTAAGACAAACGTGCATTTAAAAGAAACCCAAACATAATTGTTTTAGGGGCTAGAAAAAGGTTTTAGAATTGTGTCCATACACACTTTGTAGTGAGTGTTAAGTTTCACCAAAAAAAAAAAAAAAAAAAAAAAGCAGAACTGAAGAACACAAGAAAAGTGGCATCTCTGTTTCTTGCCCCATGGTAGTGATTGTTAGAGCAGCCAAAGCAGCCTTCCTGCAACCAGGGCACAGATTCTCATTGAGGTGACAGGCTTTATCAGAACAGAGCCTTGCTCCATATTTACCTGCTGTCATACAGTCTAAAGGCCCCTGCTAGAAGCTGCTGGCTCTTGTCAGTTGGTGTTGTTAAGGCTCTAACACACTTCAACTTGAAAACCATGTAATTACAGTGCAGTCATCTGGTAAGGAACCCTTTAAAAAACAGAAAAACTGTTTTTAGCTAAGGCTCCACTTAGAGTAGCAGCAGTGGGCAGCAAGCTGCCATTCCCCCATTCTCCACACGTGCACACACACAGAAAACAGTTTTTAATGTTAACCAAGTCTGTACACTTGCTCTACTCTCACAAGCTACCACACCCCATAATTAGAAGTTTCCAGAAAGCTCCAGCACACTTTTTTTTGTAACTGCTTGCTTAGATCAAGTCTGCAAAGTGAGCTTTTCTTTCTGTAACACTCCTGCTCTTAACCTTATTTCCCCATAGGCTTATTTTGGCTGCAGAACTGCCCCATGGCTCCTCCTTGCTATTTCTTTATTCTTTCTAATTTAGTCAAAGGCATTTAGATAAGCCCTTTATTTAAGCTACTGGCCAATGAAAACTGGCAGCAGGCACTTTAAAGGTTCGTGTGTTGAAATCTTTAACTGCTGTTTAGCTTAGTTCAGCTGTTGCATCACTTTTAGCCATGATTTGCTTTCCAGAGGCTCTAAGTTGGCCTGTGGGACTTAACCAGGCCCCTAAAAGCAGCTGTCCAGCTTATACATCCACCTTTGCATCAGCCCTAAGAACAGCCAGAAGCACCAACTGTCAGCCAATAACCCCATGTGTAGAAAATAGCCGAAGTCACCGAGGCCCTTAATGTTGGTAATACTGCCAACAGAACAAACTTTTTTTTAAATCCCAAAAGTACTTGTAAGTGTAGCTCCATTATCTGAACAGATGCAGAGCCAAATATTTGTTTTAGCTTATAATTAACTGTCTTCAAAATACAATTGTTCCTCCACCAAAACAGTGGACTCCATGCCCACAATGGCAGGGAGCCGCAGGCAAAATGAAAGCTAACTGGACTAAAGATAATACAGAACAGGCATGGCTTGGAGCATCCTGCAAACAGAATGGCACTTCTTTATTTCCAGCAGTATCCCAAAGTTGCATTTGCAGGCAAGCAACAAAAACAAGCTCATATTTATGCACCAGGAAGTAGGACAGAGTAGTTCACGAAATGGGTTACATAAGCTTGCCTGAGCAGGATCACAGGAGCGCGTGTGCAGGGAAATCCCTGCTCCCCCCACTGGGAAGGAGCAATGGGCTGTAACAATGAAGGGCTTGTGTTCCAACTTCCTGCTGCTAAATCCAAAATGCAACAAGACTAACTTAACACCCCCGTCTTTTTAGGAAAAACAAAAAGAAAAAAAAATTCTTGTTGGGATTATGCAAACTCGAAGCAATTTCACATAGCTCCTCTCGCCCCTCTCAAAGTAGAGTGGTATTTTCTACATTAGGACCAACTTGCCCGCCATTTGATTTACAGCTGCTTTTAATTTGAATCCCTTCATCCTGGTACCACTAATTCAAACTACTGTTAATTGCACAACCACCCAGAAAGGGCCAACTGTTACTTGTTTCTAAGGAAACAGAACCAGAGGTGTACCTTTCCAACTCTGCTGAAGGTCTCTGTTTCTCCAGCCACTCGCCTTGCAGATCCCTATACTTGAAGAGCAAAGGTTCACTGCAGTATACAGACTAAGCACAATGAATTCAACCTGGAACACAAACCATATCCAGACATTAGACTTCAAGCTGAAGGAGGAATCACATCTGAAGTACTAACAGCATAGTACTTCCTAGTATTTCACCACAGTACTAACCCCCATAGAGACAGCCCATTTTCAGCATAGTGAAAGGTCTGCACACTTCTCTACCACTGACAAGTGGCCAAACTCTCCTGCCCCTTACCTCACCTTTTAACATTACACTAATTTAAATCAGAAAACAGACTACAAACATCGAGGTAATGAAGCTAAACAAGTCCCAACTACAGTAAATAATGCAGCTATGCACAGAAACACTGTAGTCTGCAGAGAAAAAAATTAACATTCTGCAACTCTCAGGACACGACATCTTCAGCAATTTGCATGGGAGCTGCCAGAAATCCTTCTATCACTTTGTAACCAGATTTAAGGCCCAGATGATGCTGAACATCCCTGTCAGATTTAACTGCTACAGAAACCTCCCCTGTGAAGCTGAGCCCCAAAAGGCACCACGACTGTGTCCTGATATTTCACTTTACTGGAAAATTAAAAGCTGTAGTCATATTTATCTACTTATTACCCACAGCAAAATCTACTTCTCTCTCCAGCAAACCGTTAAATGCTCTTGCTTGCCAGAGCTGCAAGATCTAGGACAGTGCTCAACTGACAAGCAGTGCAGCCTGGTAGTGGTTTGGGCTGTCGCAAAATGAAATTCAGAAGCTCAAACCAAACCCGTGCTTGGCACGCACACACTGAACAGCCACTCCAACAATTCTCACAGCACAGTCAGCCACTGCAGGGCACGGCAGCTCCACCAGCTTATCAGACATCTGCAATTTTCATTCAGAATACACAGCTACGTACTCTGAGTGCGGATAAAATGTCAACTGAAGCATTGTGGGTATTCATAATCTATTTAATAGTGGGACACCAAAAAGTACTACACATTTTTCTAGATCACATTAGATTTTGATTTAAGCAATTGCAACGGATGCAGGAATTTCTCAAGATAGTCTTCTATATTCTACAATCCACAGTTTACTGTATCAGTCTAGTAAGTCATATTGTGATATATCGTTTGTGCTAACTGGTCTGGCAGTCTGAGCTTCAGCAAAGCACCCTTCCCCTCCCCTCCAAAAACATTGACAAAATTCAGCCAAGGAAAAGAAACTGCTGTATGACATTTTAGACTCTTTCTTTGACCTAAACACAATGGGAGCTACCAGTTATACACAGCTTATGAATGATCATTGCAATTTAAGTCTAGAAATTCTCATGCTGATACAACAAAATATTTTATACAGTGATCAATTTTTAATGCTTTATTTATTGATTAAAAGAATATACATTTAACATAAACCATACAACATCAGTCATCAATTCAAACATTCAGCTGGTTTCCTTACATTTTCTGTCAGGAGTTTATTTTTTAATCTGATCACATTTATAAGATAAAATCTCACCACATCTGGCATATACACACACTGTGCCAGTGGATTCACTCTACTGATGTACATATAAAATCCGCATGGTATGTGCTCACTGGAGACAAAACAGCGCACACCTGTCAAAAGGTCATTTTAATATAAGATGGTAAAACCATTTGTAAAACACATATAAACTTTTTCCATAAATAGAATCATATCTGGACATCTGTTGCATAAATTGTGTTTTCCAAAGCTTACAATATAGCAGCCAGGTCTCAGCACTGCTGGGCACCCACGTTGGCCACTTACTTTATTATTGCAGACTGTCCTTTAAACATTAAATGCACAACATTCGTACCACTTAAAACTGGGGTCAGGTGGAAGTCTCACAGAGACCACGTCTGTACCGCGGTTGCCCTGAAACAGTTAAATCGGCTTTTAAAGCCTCTCAGATATAACAAGATTTTAAAACATACTTCATGGAATGTTCTTCATGCATCGTAGCAGCTCATACCTGTGATAGAACAAGCTTTGTATTTGTTTCCTTTCCTTCCTTTACATTCACTATTCACAGTGAAACAGGTGCATGTTTGTTAAGAGTTCTGAGGTTGCTGACTGAGCCACAGCACAGCTGTGTACCACAGGTCGAAATTCGACCTTATATATTACAATCTAGCAGTATCTGGCTGGCCAGAAGCTGGCCTGCCCCTGCCAGCATGTGGGCACTTCTTCGTTTTTAATCTATTCTTTGGCAGCTGACACAGGCGCTGACAGAGAAAATCCAGTGACTTAGTTGCTAGGGATTTCACGACTAATGTTTGTTTGCAGGTGTATACCTTTATACTGAAGCCTTTACTGTTATGCTTCTACCTCATCGGAGTGCACTTCCTAGTTTTTCTCTCTTAAACTTTGGCCCAAAGCTAACTTCTGAGGAACACGACAGAAGATGAGAATAAACTAGGAGGAGTTTACACAAAGAACTCGAAACACCACGGAGCATGGAGTGAATCTGCAAGTACGGCTATCTGAAAAGTGAGTGTTTCGCAGCACTGCTTGACAGCCAAGGAGAACTGGGAGCGGTAGCAGGGCATGCTTCAGAACCGGTATGTGAAATGAAGCAAGGCGAGAGTCTAACAACGAACAGCCCTGGATAGACCTCTCTTCCTTTTAAGCCTATTAAGTAGCATGCTACCAGATTAAGCAAACAATGACAGCATAGAAATCCACTGGGCTATGGATATGGATATCAAAAGCAGCTGGCTCCTGAGCACAGAACTCCGATATAATAGCAAAAATAATTCAAAATGCAGTTACTCAATAAAAATAAAGTTAGCCGGCAACCTCAGACAGCCTTTGGCTGCTTCTCTGTAAGGTTTGGTAGACAAGTCCATTAACCGTGAAAACCCTAAACACTGCCACTTTCAGCTTCTAAACCAATACCCGACTACGTTCTTTGATCAAGAAGTAGAATACACATATGTAATTCTATATAGCTAATACTGATTAAACACAGCACAAAAGGGGTTAATTCACGCTACTGAAAAAAAAAAAAACAAAACATAATAGGACCCTACTTGCATATGTAACCACAGGAACTGTAAATAAGGAGCTAAATGCCTTCACTGAAGCTTTGCATCTCTCTGTAAAAATGACGAGTTGGCTCAGTGAAGACACTGAGCAGCTCTATGTCCATGACTGCATGCCAAGGTCGACCCAACCCGAGAGATACTTGCTCAATGAGATTATGTACTGGATCCACATCCTGGTCGGCCAGCTCTCCTTGGTCAAAATCAATGCTTTCCTCTGTGACTTCCAGCACTTTCAGATCAGAGCCACGAAGACGAGCAATTGCAATGAGATTGTGAGCCCAAACTGTGTAACCTGTAGGGGGAAAAAAAGTGCTGTGTAATTTTGCAGTACGGCATTTCTTATGGAAGTATTTAATGTCAGATCATCTTAAAATCCTTCCCAACTTACTTTGTCATCTTGTGTCTGGCAGAATTCCCCTCCCAATTTCAGCTTTGGTTGCAAGTAGGAAAGTTCAATTTTACATTTATAATAAGGAAATATCAGAATAATTTCAGTTAGTTCAAAGTTTTTCTATATTGAATTGTTTCACTGTTTGTATCAACTTCTTTGGTACAAGTTAAGTTGTAACTACAATATCAAACCTTCTGTTACCTACTTATAAATAAATCACAAAGAAGCAACTAATCAACTATTTAAAGTGGATATATAAAAGGACTATTTTAAATCTGTATTTTTGCTAGGAAAGAAAACCAGAGTTAGCTTTTATTGCCTTAGAGGTAGACTTGATGGAAAATAAACAGAACAGAAGCCTCTCCAGGAAGCAGGTCCCACCACTGTAAAAAAAAAAAAAAATCTACATATATCTTTTTATTCTACCTGAGATTAAACATAATTATAAACCTTCCCTCTCTTCCAATTACTGTGTATTAGCATCCCTCTTTCAAAACCCTTACTCTGCAGTTACCTGCTAGTTTTCTGTATCTTGGCTAAGCTCTTCCTTGTCCAGGTGCAAAACACAGAGTATTTGGGAACTTCCCTTTTTTGAAAGCTCTGCAAGTCAGCCCTTCCATTGCAAAACAAAAAGGCTCATTTCTGCCTTCATCATCATCATTCTCCCAGGTGCCTCCTGGGCAAATGCACACTTAAGAGTCTAAGTAAAGCTGCCGTCTGTGCAGTATCAGAACTGGGAAAGCATGCTGCTGGAGGAGTAACAACCAGCCATGGTCTGGTCTTCAAGAAGGCAATAAGCATGTTCTACATCATGAACTATCATGACACCTGATTAAAGAATGAGGAAGACTGTAGTGAGAGATTAAAGAAAGGAGAAATTTTCATGTATATTTTTTTCCCCAACTTTTTGTCTGTAAAAACTCCTACAGATATTTTGCTCAAAGTAGTTTTTGAACAAGGAACCCCACAAATGTGTCTTTGGCTCATTTCTAAGACATCAACCATTTAGAATGTATGAACTCCTGCAATTCTCATCTGCTGAGGCTTTACCTGCAGGCACAAGAGAATCAAAAGGTAACGCTGTCAGTGAGGCTGTAGGACATAAAACCCAATGGAAAATTGCACTTCTGTGACCTACACTCCTCTCAGGCCTTGAAGGAGCTCACAATACCTTCAGTCATTTTGACGGTAAAGAAAGGTAATGGAAAAAAAAAAAGCCATGAAGAATAAAAGGGGCAACAACTGTGGTTGAATCCCCTGTGCCACCTGGGGCTCAGGTACACGGCTTTTGCTGTAACTTTTCACTGCCAGATTTCTTTTTTCCAGTTAATCTTATCTTAAATCTTCCTTTCAAAAGTTTTGCCTCAAGTTTCTCAGGAACTTTCCAGCAGCAAAGAAGCCTCTGCTCAGCTGAAGTATTCCAGAGGTAACAAGGAATAATCGCTTCCTTACAAGTATCAAACACACCATGAACAGTGGTTTTCCCTTGCTGGTGCACATGTCAGCTTTAGCTTTGCTCTGACATAGAATAACACTGAGGATTACACACGTAATACAGCACATTTACAGCACAAAATATCTCGGAACCCCACATGAAATGTCTTTCTTTTAAATTAAGGATTTCAGGCCATGCGGATGGCCAGATCATACCACTGTCTATTCTACCATCCCCATCTCCAAAGACAACACACCCCTCACACCATTCCTACATGCTGCCAGCAGCAGTTAATATCCTTGGCTTAACTCTCCTGTGCTCCTAATGATGCCACCTTGGTGGGACAATGATACGACTTCACACAGATGCCAGAAAAGGCTCCTGAGGTATCCAAGAAAGAGAGACCTTCAGACACGTCCTCTCCCCCTCCTTTTGTCAGTGCCAAGTGGCAGCCAAAGCTAAGCACGGATCAAAGACTTTTCCAGAGTAAACTAAAAGCAGAAGAGGGAAAATCTCTGAAAAATATTAGAAACTGAAGAATAACTGCTTCTCATCTAACGGAAAGAAACCCATGCATTTACAAATTGAGCCAATCATGGCTCCTCAAACAAATAAAGCCTTTTTTTTTTTTTTAAAGTTTTCTTTCTTAAAGGAAGCTTGGTAGCATCACAAGAAATGTAACAAGAGCACAAGAAACCATTATTAGATAAATCTCAAAAAAAAAAAAAAAAAAAGCAAGCGTGAGAATAAGATGCTATACTGAACCACCACAGCATTCTAGATCTTTCTTCCTAGCCATAATCTTCTCAGTGTTAGCACTCAAGAAGAAAGATGCATATACTACAGTAACAGAGAAGTCCTACTCACAACTTAAAAAAGTAAAAATAAGAATTAAGAAAATTAGTAGTAACTTATAAGCAGCTTAGCTAACTTGGCCTACAAAGAGGAGAGAAAAGAAGGGGAAAAGAATCTGAATTCTGAATTTCAACATCAGTGTGTGGTTGATGTTTGGCCCTTCTGTCTCCCAGGTATACAAAAATCTCCACAGAAGATGCAGTAACAATGCTTTGATACAAAAACTGTAAAAAGTGTTTGCCTTCCCAACACTCTGCACAGAGTAATATATTGTGCACTGATAACAGGTGACACACTAGCTTATAGACAGGTATTTTACCATCTTTTTGAATTCAAATAATGTATTAGGAGATTCTCCTGTTGTAGGAAGAAGGTAAATGGATTTTATTTTTTATTCTAAAAGGCCCTGAAACTTCAATTTAGTGTTAGAGAAACTGCTAAAATCCACCTTTACTGAGCGCTATGGTCATTTGCCAATCTGTGAAACTGTAAGGGGAGGATACAGCAGGACTTTCTGACTTCAGCTGAGATCTGAATGTACCACTTTTGCTGCTGAAGATGTCTCCTGTTTGTGCTGAGTAACTGGAGATTTATTCCTGCAAGCTGCCTGAGGAAATGGCCATTCATTCTTACGTAACAGAACAGAGTCATCCCTTAACTCCTTCATGCATCAGCAAGCTCGCTCTTTGTAAGCCACTTCCAGCACAAACCAAAACAACCACTCTGCACTGTTTCAGTTTCAGGTGCCTTAAAAATGCGCCAAATGATTCTAACTTCTAATAAAGCTGAATGTAAGCGTGCACTTCTTTTTGATTTACAATTACACAGCAAAAAGGTGAGATAAACCTAGTTATAGTATTACCAGTGAAATCAATGCACTCAGCAAGGTAACCTCTTCCACATTATATTTTTCTCCCCCACACTTCAAGTAGAGAGGTCTCAAATTTTGCACACCACCTTCATCTGCTGCCAGTGTTACCAAGCTGGTAACAGACTTCCTTCCCCTCAGTCACGAGGCACTTAACCTGTGTTAGTTACACAAACAGGAAGTACAATCATCTAATCTTAACAGCCTGTGACCTCATGGCACACACAGCAAGCTTCTGCAGCATTCACATCCACATACCCAGCCACATGGAGGAAACCTGCACTGTGCCTCCTGGAACACTCAGCTCTTAGTGCTCGATTCTGTGAGCAGTCACAAAATCCTACATAATCTCTCATCCAAATTTCATAAGCTACAAGTATATTTAAGATAAGTAAACACACAAATTTCCTATTTTCAAACGTGAAAATACCAGTATGAAGTACAACAGCTTGCTTAGTGACCACACAGCAGACTTTTGAACACGACTCTTACAGAAGCTCATTACAGTTAGAAAAGCTGAAATAGAAGTGTTTCAGTCACGTACCGTGCTCACACAACGTATTACCTACCATGAACAGCTAGGAGAGAGAGCCTCGTGCACCTCCAGGCTAATAAGACCAGTGGATCTTCGTTCCGGTTGTCACTAAGATCTGGGAAGCCAGACATATCTATCACATCATTCATTAGTATAAAATGAGTGAGGAACTTATCATACTGCCTGGATATGAGGTCAACAACAGCTCCAGAAACACAAGTGATGTAGCTGTCAAAGTGAATCCTCTCTAGGGGAATACTGGGCTTAAGAATCCTTAACATATCATCGCTCTTTACATCAAAAGCCATGATATAGACCCGAAGATTGGTGCTGTTGCGCGTCAGCGCCTTCCAATTCTCATCTTCTGGCATACTGTCCAATGACTTGTGCATAATGGAAACGCTGTGGACCAGGAGAGACAGTCGATGCAAAGGCACATGGTTGCTGTCAGCCAGGACTCTTGCCATTTCAGCCGTAAAATCACAGAAATCCAAAGCGAGCGAACGCAGATTGACAAAGCGCTCCAATTCAACTGCAGTGATGAGAGTGGTGTTACCAGGGATGTGGTTGTCCAATAAGCTCAGATGTTCCATGGTGTTGGCTATGGGGTTTGATAAGGACGATAATGATGTGGGAGTTACTATTTGCAGCATAAACCCACAGGACAGCCATTTCAATTGCCTGCTGTTGCCCAGTATCTCTTCAAACAGCTGCTGAATTCTGTAAGTAAACAAAACAGATAACGATGCTGTTAAACATGGTTTAGTGTTACCAATTGCATATCAGTCTATTTTTTTTCCCCATTGAAGAATTGTTCCTTCCCCTTTTTATTTATGGCTTTATCCTAAAGGTACTACCATCAGTTTATTGGCAATTACAAAGGTTAGAACACAACGTGCTGCTGACTTCAGCCTTCACTGCACTTCAAATGTTTGAACTGTAAACTATCCTGACCAAAAAAAAAACAACGCACTTCATCGTTCAATTGCAGTGCTGCACTATGAATCTTCCTTTTGTACTTCTCAGCACGTATCCTAGCACATGCTAGCACCTTCCCACAACTGCATTAAGGTTATGCAAATAAGAAAACCTATAATGTTTTTAAAAGCAATAACCATGTTTTTAAAAACAGCTTCTCGTATTTGTTAGCCAGCCTCTCTAGAACTGCAAATTAAAATGGACAAAAAGTCATTTTCATTGAAAAGTTGCATAAAAATTAAGTTTCTCCATGTTAGAATAATCCAAAACCTATTGCTTGATTTTCCCCATTGAAGGGTAAAGAACAAACACATGATATTCTTGAAACAATTCTGAACATACAGCTGACTGGATTTTTCAGTGTCAACAGCTTGACACATTACAGGAGTAGCTTGGATCTGGTGACATTTTGATCCCAGATCACCAGCGGGAGGCAGTTCTAACACCATCAGAGTCCTCATGTGATGTATAGCACTGTATGATTATTACACACTTCCTCTTATGCATCCCACCTCTCCTATCTCCCACAACTCCTATTAGGTTGTTCTAAATGCAAGAATGTTCTTTAAGTTAGATATGTAATCCAAAAAGGTATTTTAAGGTAAGATTTGAATACCAAATACCAATACTACAGTCCTACTCTACCAACTTCCTCAAAAGAAAGAGGTTTCCAGTCCTCATCCCACAGCTGTTAGGGATCCAAATGATCTCTCTCTGCCCAAAGATGTTCAGTGAGCACATACACACTAGGCTGCAAATATAGATGAGTCTAATCTCAAATTTCAGTCAGCTCTAAGGCAAAATCAGCATTTAAGGGAAGCAACTGAGCTAGGCTATGACAGCTCTTTGAGACTTGAAGAAATAAGGCAAATCCATCCAGTAGGAACCTAGCAGGAATTTTTGTGCCTCAAATCAAGCAATGTTTTCCATAGACCTCTTTCTCCTTTATTGTTGAATAACACACACAAACAATTCACATCTATGCTCAAAACAATGCTACAAAGTTATTCTTCTTATCCCCATATCTATATTCAAGATAATGTCCAGGCAAATCTAAAGGCTCCATATCGTGACTGACAGCAGAAAAGCACAAACACCATAAAAAGAGGAAAGAGAACAAGGGAAACAAGGAGTCATGCTTCTCAGAGATTTTCCCCTCTCTAAAAGCTTTCAGCTCTCACCTCCTGAGCCAGAGGTGGCTTCCGGTCTGCAGTAACCCTCAGGGGCCTCACTTCCAGCAATGTGCCTGGATTCCTCTTTGAGCCAACCCTTCACAACTGTAACATCCAACTACAAAGAACTCTGCAGTACTATCCCCCTTTTTTCTTGCTTTCACTTGACCTGCCACCTTTGATGTCACATAGTCCTGGTGTTTAAGAAAATTAACAGACCAATCCTCATTTATCCTCCTCCCTGTTTGTATGTGCTTTCCTCCCCACTGCCATCACAGTACCTCGGAAAGACACAACATTTACAGCAATGGTAGCCTTTGCAACAGTCCAAGCAACACTAGTGCTTGTAACAGCTTATAGAACAACTCACAAGATGACAAATCAATTTTGACGTGCTCTGTCAAATACTACTATCCATACCTCACTGCACTGAAGTTTTAAGTTGTGCTTCTGATAAGATTTAAGCATCTAGGCTTACAAGAGCACTGTTCTAATACCCACAGAACTGGAAACTGATACTGATTTAATGCTATGTAACTTTGTATTTAAGTATTTATACACCTATTTAGATTCATGCTGATAGGTTACCCATCCGTACGTCCTAAGAAAACTTTCCAGACCCTCTCCTCTAATTCTTTGCCAATTTAATAATAAAAAGAGATCCAGCACTGCAGTATATATTTAGCAATGACTGCTTTCGGCTTGCTTTAAATGAGGATAGACAGGAGGAACAATAAAAACTGCAGGCTCTTAGTTTAACAGTTTTCAAATACATCTTTCTATCACCCTAATAAGGGTTTATTCCTTCCCTGTAAATTCTTACACACATCCTATTTTTCATTTTAGACTGCATCTAATTGGAGTTTGCAAAAACAGTTTGAATTGTGTCTAAATTCTAGAACACACTAAGTGAATTCTTGGAAATTAACACCTATTTTACAACCACACTTCAACTGCATACTATGTTGTATGAAATTCATCCTAGCATGTACGTGACTATCTTAAGGCTCACTTAGAAAATGTAAGTGTAAGCATGGTTTCAAACACAAACACAAAATATAATCAAAGCCCAGCATATGCAAGAAAGCAATTTAGAACAGTGATGTCTCAACAAGCATACTTAAGTTTTGCTCCCAGTGAAGAGCAGTGAAGGGGATGCTCCCCATCAGCCTACAACTGCTGGTACAGAAAAGCACTGGTGGCCCTGGATAGGAAGTAAACCTAATAACAAAACCTACATGGAGCTCATTGCTTAAAAACTGTATCAGTCAACATGTTCTGTTTAATGCAAGAGGCTAAAACTGGTTCTTTTGGAAACAAAACTATCTGAAACACATGGAACAACCACAGAAAGCAGATTTCAGAAAGCAAATACTTTAAACTGCCTTTGCTTTGCTCTGCTCAAGACAAATGAAAACAACCCATTTCTTCTATGTGCTGACCACTGCAAGAGAAGGATTTTGGAAACGTAACCCAAGGCCTCCTCTTCCCCCAGAGCAACAGCTAGTCTTTACTGGGGAACGGCCTAATGGCTCTGCGCCAGCTGAGATTCCACTCAAGGTCCATTACATTCAGTTCCATGCTGTGGACTTGAGGAAGTGTCATGTTTTCTTCTCTAACTGTTTGAATTGTAGGAAGCTTCCAAAAGAGACAGCAACATTTACCACCACACGGGTTCCAAAATCCTCAGCCACTATTAACACTGTCTCCACAGGTTGCTCAATATCCTTCAGTGTTAGCTATTTGCACCCATGTTTTGCAACTTAACTGATGCAAACATCCAAACATGCAAAAGGCAAGACTACAAAGACAGAGATTTACTTCCTGAAGTTGTCAGTGCTGACGATCCACTGCCAACTTTCATCTAATTTAGAAAAGAACTAGCAGGTTCCAAACACACTGCTTTAGTTCATAAAACAAAGAAGAGGTAGCATTTGTTTCCTCATTCCAAAACATGCAAAGGTCAGTATCTATGTGAAAGACTAATTTCAGTTCAGATAATAAATTAATTTTGAATTGTTTATGCTATGAAGTATGCATAGCAATTTTTGTTATTAGTTCAAAGAAATATTGAACCGTATGCTCAGCTGCTTGCTTCGATGGCTCTCTCTAAGCCTCAGGACAATGATTTCATTATGTATTTGTTTTCACAAAAGATAAGAAAAGGGCTTTTTACCTGCAGACAGTACATATGCTGAACAGGAGCTTAAACTACTCTGAATTCTGCATTCTAAGCATAACAGGGTAAGAAAAATGCACATCTCTATGTACTCTGATGTGCAAGGACCGAGCATTTAGTTTGATAGTTGCACTCTCATACATACATTGATCTGACAATATATTCATACTAGTTCTAAAACCATTTAAAATAAACAGGAAAGATCTTGAATAGCTGTACTTATTCTCAAGCCACCCAGACGATGTTTACACTGACACAAATTAAAATGAGGGTATTCAAGTTTTATCTATATGGAAAGTTTTAGCAGAACTAATAAACTATTTAACTTAGCATAACTCCTCTGGGATAATTGATTCCAGATGTCAGTAGCTTTTAAATTTGTCTTGCACCATTTCCAAAGAGCACAAACCAGGTATTTTGATTATATGCATTCAAAGACTGTACAGCAGTGTAATTATGGCAAGCTAAAATACACCTCTGAGACTAAACAAGCACACTGTGAGCTAAGATCTTACAGGAATCCTACAAATACCTAACCTAGTTTTGAGATACAACTTAAAATAAGTTCTTGGTGCTTATGTCCTCTTTTAAGTTCAACAAGAATTGAGGACATGCAGTAGTGAATACATCAGATGAGCTCCTTGTATATTTTTTTCCATGTATAGCAATAGTAAACGTACTGGTAACATTCCTGTCCCTCCTCTTGTTTTAACAGAAGTTGTTTCTAGAGCACAATATAAAAATGAAAGAAAGGATTCCCACCTAAAAGAAGACCACAAAACCAGAGTACTTCATGCAAGTACTAGAAATAAAACAAATTCAACTTAAGAATTTTGATTCTCACCCAATAAAAAAAATGTGAAGCTTTCTCAGTCCCTGTTTCAGACATGAAAAACTCATACGTATTGTTTTAACATATTTGACAGTTTACAAAATATAACTTACTGCTTAATCTTTTTGCCATCGGGGTCAACCTTGCCGAGGTATGTGTTTGATATACTTCCATGTTGCTGCAGAATGCTTATATCCCCAAAGAGACTTAACTTCTGGAGGTTCCTGCAATGACAAAACAAAAAGGGATCTGTATACAAAACAAAAAGACTGTAAGGAAACACTCTGGATAAGACAAAAACAGCAGTAAGAACACATTATTAGATGGAACACAAACTCTTCTGGGAAGCATCCTACTGTCCTGCAGTACAGGCACGTTTGGAGCTAGACAGAGACCAAAGCATAGAGGGGAGGAGGGATGTACAAACTGGTGATTCTAGCTGTAAAGCAAATGTCAGCTTACAGTGACCACAGAGGCCACCACCATAAAGCCGATTTCCTGCAGTACTTTCTCGTTCCATTTAATTCTTGGAACGTGGGCAAATAACGTCACAGGTGAAAACATCAGCTATCTATTCCTTTTCAAATGTAATGCTGTGTTCAAAGCACTAACAGAATACAGTCGTGAGAAGCCTTTCCTGAACACTCCTGTATAGTAGCCAGGTTACAAACGGGGGGCCCAAATATGCAGCAGCTGAGGCAGCACAAGCTTCTGATGGAAGCTGAGCAAAAGATCCCAGCAATCCCAGTCAGTGTTTGATTTCCATTACATCAAAGTAGTAGAAGCTGTTCTGACATTGGTCAACAGAAGAGGATTATTTGTCCATTGTGATACAATTTTCAGAAGTAATACCTAAGAAGTGAAAGACCACCTCTAGTCTTATGCTGGACTTGTCTTAGTGTGTTAGACAGACACACAGGCAGATTCTCATTCCCCACTACAGTTCACTCCTGTGACGTGCATCTTTCCTATGCCTTGAAAAAGATCAAGCAGAAGTTATGAAAATGGTAGCAGTTTCAGAGCAGCTTTCTTTTGCAGTATTTCTTTTCAGGCTGTTGTTGCTGCATTTTTCTAACTGACAAAAGATCTTTCTGGATGTTTTTAAATTTATTTATACACACAGTAAGTTAGATTTACTTCCAAACATTCAAGGAAAACTTTGCCCTTGGAAATGAACACAGCAAAATCGCAAATGGCTGTGAGAGTAAAATTTACCTTTAATTAGCAGATGCCAATTAACTGGCAGCTGACAATTCAGAAAGTCATAGAAATCCTTACTTCTGCTGACTTACTAGTCATACACTAATACTGCAGATCAGCTTTTAGGAAAACACAATACAGTCACGACGCTCAAAGCCTAGGGAAGCTCTGGTGCCAGTTATCTACCTCCACAGGATGAGCAGAAGGTGACAAGGAGTCAAGGTTTTACCTTTTTAAGTCTGAACCTAATAGGTATCCACTGCAAATAATTAAGGACTTGTTTGAAGTTCCTGCATTAAATAACCACAGAGCTGCTTGCTGAAATCTAGCCACTGTCACATCTCCTACTTTTCTTCTATGGCTGACTGAATGACTGTAAAAGCTCCACAAGCTCCTATCAAGTCAAATATCAAAGCAAAGCACCTAGATTTTACAGCCATTTCAGAAATCAAAACACATTAAATTATTCAAAATACAGGACAACTGTAATGATGGTATTTAAACATAACTGAGCCCTGTCCACATGCATAATATTCTCCACATCTAAGTCAATGCCTGATCACACTGAAGAGTAAGTATGGCAGGGCAATCTTAAGACTGTGGCAACACCATTGAGAGTATTCTGTGCTCTTCTGTCTCCCACAGATTTTGAGGAAAGCCTGGTACACAGGAAAGTCAGCAGAAACATCCATCAGGTGTGAGAGGCAGTCTTCACAGCCAATATTCTAATTATACAATCATAACCTTCTGATCTCAGTGACTTAATTCTGAGAGTTAAGACAAAATGCAATCTTTCAAACAATTCTGATTCACCTGCATATTCACATCACACACAGGTCTTGTTCATTGCTACTCAGACCCCAGTGAATGCTGCTGCTGTGTTACTTTCAGAGCCTATAAGCAATAAGACTTACAAAACACCATTTACAAGTACCTCACACAGTTTGCTTGCATTTGTCTCACTGCCATTCTACGCACTATAGAGACACAGTAAAAGCTTTCCACCTTACAATTTAAGCAGCGAAAACATCTGATTACTCTTCCACTCACAGCACAGTTACAACCATCAAAAAATGTGATCAGTTCCATTCAGTATTAGACCTGTCACTACTGTAGACAATATAATCTCCGCGGCATCTGGCTCACCTCTCACCCTTACTCCATAGGATTAGTAAAGCCACTGCTATTTAAATAAAATAATTTAGGAGTTAACTGTCCTCTTTTGATGAAAGTCACAACAGCATAGTCTTAATACTATATATACTACAAATGCACATAGCTTGGAAAGAACATTCTCTTTCGGATTTAGTATTTGTTTGTCATATAATAACTATTTGTATTCCACTAGCTCAGAAAGTATACTAAAAGTAATATGCTTCTTGCTATGCTCTATCTTCAGTTTTGGTGTGCCTTCTTGAACATCCATCCTCCATTCTGCAATGCAAAAAAAAAATCCCAATGGACTTGCTTACATTCAGCAGGAACAAAGCGATAAGGCACACACTGTCCTACTAGATTCCTGGGTTTTTTTGGTTGGTTGGGGTTCATTCTGTCATTGCCAGCTGCTCGCTACAGTTAATAGAAGAGAGTTCTTAAAAAGCCTCAAATACAGACACAGTCTACTCCTTTGAATGATTCACAAATGTTTGGCAACTCCAAAGCAGATACCTTCACTGAGACACCTTAGCTTACTATAATCTGCATTTTTGTTTCACAGCAAAGATCAAACAAAGACTGCTTAACCAGCTCCAGTCCATACCAAAAAGACTTGCACAGAGCATCACCCTCCTTCCTGCCTCCCGGAACTTATGTTTTCAAAGAGCAGCATGTGATGGTGCAGATGGTGAAGCTCCCTGAAGGACCCCTAGGAAACAACTTGCCCCTCTTGATATTGTTGCATGATTCCACCCTCTACATTTTATTTTTAATTACTAAGTAGAATATCATCAGTTTAAATACTGCACTTCCATTTGCTTAGTTTGTTGTCGAACAACTGGAAAAGTTACAAACCACTACAGACATCACTTCAGTACTTTCTTTTTTTAAGAAATTACAGAATTTCAGAGCTCCTCCTCTTGGTTTCAGTGCCAAGAAAGTGGTATTTTGGAATAATGTGCTCTCACTCACAGAATGAGAGCTGTGTTGACCTGAGCTCTGCCTCAAACACCAGACAGACCTTCAACATACCCGTGGATGCCGACTACCAGCACCAATACCGATCAGAATGCTATCAGGGGTTTCTAACTGTGCATCTCCAACCTCTTTAATTCTATCAGAATTACCAAAGATTGCTCCAAAATACTTTTCCAGAGACTTAACAGAAAATACTGTATTTGCATGAAAGCACACCATCATTCTCCTGTACCCAAGAGAACATCCAGAAGTTGCATTACCTTTAGTCCTTCTGTTAGTCTTTTCTTAAGTCCTGCAGTATTATAAATCCTCAAGGAATTTCATTTAAAGAACTTTTTTTTTTTTTCCTGAAAGGAGGAAGTTGTTGGTGTATTGTTTAACAACAGATTTAAATCATACAACAAGATTACATGGTTAAGAAACAGCACACCATTTTACTAAAGTGGATTTCTCCCTCTCTAGCTCTTAAGTGTAAGATGGAAGTCCTTTGGATTTCTCTGCCAAAAAGCTATCAGGAGGGCTGACAGGAGCTATGAAAGAATCATCCTGTTTCAAACCCTGTTCCAAAAGGAATGCATTTGCTGCAATTTAGTTGCTGGAGAAGTTAAAAACATTGCTTTTTCCTTTATTTTGGAAATTGGAATAGCTATCACGTGTACAAGAACATTCTGCAAGCACAAAAAGAAATCATTAATCACCCTGGTGCTACAGATGAGCAAACAGAAGCAGAGAAACAAAGCGACTGACTGCAGTCCTTCGACCAATAAAATGAAGCACTGAGCAGGTGACAATGGTTCCACTTTAGAGGTAAACTAAGAAGCAGAACCAAGCAGCAACTTAACTCACTAACTTAACTCACTTAACTTAACGTTTCTTTCCATCTCATTTCTATCTAAAAGCTTCACTTAAAAAGTCTAAAAGACAACAACATTCTACATGTCAACGAACTGGTTGTGGATAGTTACTTTTCAAGAACCAAAAAAAGAGTATCAAAATAAAACCCAAACCTTGCTTATGAGGGAAAAAAAGCTCATTCTAGAAGTAATTCTGAATGTACATCTGTTTCACGTAAATCCCCCTCGCACGTTTCCGTTGCTCACTGAAAAAAGTCTGCTGTGATAACCAGGTACTATGCATTTCCAGGTGGTATATTTTTCATTCCAAAGTCAAACAGCAGCAGACAAGTGATCTGCTGTTACAGATCACATCAAGAATATACAGAGACACTAAATGTTATCAAAGATGGTAACTTTTCATCCGTACCTACCACAGAAACTACACTTATCTACCAGAGAACAGCCACTGAAGAAACAACTGCTACTACCAAGTGTTTTGATGCAGTCTTCAGCCATATTGTACACACAAAAAAGTTTAAAAAGGACTTCAGAAGGCGGTGTTAATGCACTAGCTGGAGATAACGCCATGAAATCTCTCTCTTTCAAAAGTGAAGCACACCAAAACCATTCTCATAATGCATTTCACTTTTTTTCCCCAAGGAATCTCTCACACAATATCTCCTGCAGCTTCTAACTGTCCACTTAAAATGCTGAAATCCACCTAGCGGTATTCATAACAGATTTGATAACCATCAACTGACGTCATGTATGATATCAGCTGAATTTCCCCAAGATTCAACAGCAAAGTGAAAGCTTCTTCTGAAAGGCAAGAGGAGACTGATTAGGGCAGCTAAACCTGCAGGCTGAGGATTCGCAAGACAAGAAACAAATCAAGATGAAGGTGAGCTGTGACCCACAGGCAGTGTCCAAAAGCACACTTGCGCCTCCAACCGCTGCAGTTCCCCCAGGAAGTACCTGCGGGCATCGCAGGGCCTAGGAACCGAAAGTGAGACCTCGCATGCTGCACTTGTGTTCCCTTAACGCCAACCAGGAGCTGAAGCTCAGCTTTCCCCACACAAACCAGAGGAGAAGTGAAGGCCTCACGCTGCTTCTTAACTGTTTCAGGGTCAGGGTCGGTGGCTGTACCACAATGCAGCTACCAATAGTTTTCCAACAACTATCTGCAGAAATGTCCTAAAATATTTAGCGGTGGTCGCTTTGCCCCCAGCAGGTGATGTACACTGCCAGGTAGGAAAGCACATAGCCACTTACTATCCTGCAGCCTGCACGGTTTCCCAACACACTGTGACTTCACTGCACAGTCTGGTTTTCTGACTGGAGGCCGTGCATTATGACCTCTGAGTTTTTAAAAGATACTGTGTGGGAATGTTAGCAAGATAAGCAAAGAGAAAGCAAGCGTTTTCATTTTAGAAGTCCAACCTGAGCAAATTAAGACTCAGAGTACCAAAGAATATGTGCGATCTGAGCGCATTTTAAGCCCAGAGCACGGGAAAAGGAATCCACTGCTCAAGCGGATCGAGGAATCGCCACACGCCTGAAGCACGTTCACAGTAAGCAACCAGAAAGACCTCCTCCTGCTGAGGCCAGGCCTCATTCCCGGCTCACAGGGGGCTCCTTGCCGGGGCCGGCGGCCTTCTTGGCGGCTTTTGTGAGGGAGAAACGAAGTCTCGCTCCAGCGCTTCGACGCTAACTCCCCTATTAGCTCCCCGCACGCACGCAGCCCGAGGAGCCCCGCTGCCCGCCCATTCCGCGCCCCGGGGAGGCCGAGGCGCCCCTGCGGCCTTTGTGTTCCCCGTCGCCGCCTTCCCTGCCCTCCCCTGCCGGCGGCACGCTCGGTACCTGTTGTTGCGAACGCTGCTGAGCACGCACAGCACCAGCTCCAGGTAGGTCCTCAGCAGCTCGAGCCACCGCGGGCACAGCGGCGCCGCCTCCCCGTCGCCCGCCGCCACCGCCGCGCCCTCGCCCGCCGCCGCCCCGCCGCTCGGGTAGTTGTCGGCGGCGAACTGGACGCGCAGCTCTCGCACGAACCAGCCGCACTTGCGCATGAGGAACTCGAGGCGCGGGCGCTCGGCCGGCGAGACGCGGAGGCTGAGGCGGAGGCGCGGCCAGAGGGCCGGGTAGAAGAGGCACTCCCGCCAGTGCGAGCAGGCGGCCGAGGCCCGCAGCCGGTCGGGGCCCGCCAGGAAGGAGAAGATGTGCACCACCAGCTCGCTGGGCAGGGAGCCGGCGCCCACCGCCTCCCCGCACACCGACATTCCTGGCGCCGGCCCGAGCCCCGCTGCTGCTGCGGAGGCCACAGGCGGCGGCGGCCCCGGCCTCGCCTGCGGCTCCTGCGACAAAAACAACAACATCAATGACAAGGCGAGGGGGCGGGCGCCGGCCGGGACGCGGCCGCCGCCGGGACGCACCACCCGCGCCGCCGCCGGGGGAGGAGCGGGCTCTACCACCGCCCCGAGCCGCGCGGGTGTGCGGAGGGAGGTGGGCCGTGTCCCCGCCCGCGCGGCGCCGCCTGGGCCGTACCGCGTTGGTCGCGAGGGTGGAGTGTGCAGGCGCCGCGCCGCGGGCGGGCGGGGAGAGCGGGAGCTGCGCGGCGGAGGGGGCGGCAGGCGCCCCGCGGCGGGAATGGAACGTGCCGCCGTTCGAATGGCGGGCGGGCCCGGCCCTACGGCTTCCGCGGGTGGGGTGGGGGTGGGGGTTAACCCTTCCGCGCCCGGCGGCCTCAGCCTGAGGCGGTGCGTGGCTCGGGAGCCGCGAAACCTGATACTCCCCGGTGCGTGTAGAGAAACGCGCGGCGTTTCCTCGAACCCGTCCGAGCGGCCCCGTCGGACTTCCTAGGGCAAGCGAGGCCAGGAGCAGGCGAAGCCCCCAGCCCGGAAGGCTGCCGCGGGGGGCAGTCCCGCTCCTACGCGTCTATCTCCTCATTTTAATGCCTGCTCAACCGGTCCACCTGGCTGAGTCAAAGGGCTCCTGAGGTCACCGAGTGTCTCAATGTAACCGCGCCCGCAGCTCAGTGCTCTGCGGAAATGACATGGGGAGAAAGTGCCGCGTGGGGCCGCTGGGCCGCCGCCGTGCCGGGACGGAGCCCGGCGGAACGCGATAGAAGCTCAGCCCGAGCCGGCGGTACCGCCGGGAGGCCCCGGAGAAGGCGGCGCTGCGGTTCGGATGCGGCGCTCCTCCCGGCGCTCACCATAGAGCTGCGGGTGGCGCCCTCCTCAGCGTCGGCATTTCCGGGCGGCACCGCGTCACGTCCGGGCGGCGGAGATGCCGGTAAGGCTGCCGGGCGCTCCGCCGGGACTCGCTTTCTGCCGCGGGGCTGGGGCTGCCCCCGCGCTGGCGGGAGGGAGGGTTAGGGCACGCGGCCCGCTGGTGTGCGGCCGCAAGGAGACGGCGCCGCGCTGGCCCCGGGCCGCGCCTGCCGCTCTCCCGGGCCCGTTATCCCGGGGCGGGCTGAGAGGTGAAGGAACGCAGCGGTAGGGCTGCGGGGCGGGGCGCTCCGCTTTGCTCTCGCCGCCATCGCTGCTGTCCCGACCCTGTGCGGCAGGTACACCGAGCACCGTGGGAACGCTTTTGATTCTCTGTTAGGTGGTTTTGTAATTGTGATAAATGGGAGGTGTGGCAGGAACTTCGGTTTGTTCACCTCTCATTAGTATCAAAGCCCTTTTTTGGTAGTTAGGAATTATACGTTCCTCCTTTACCTCGTAATCCAAAGAAGAATCGTACAAACATTGTACGATTGTCTGTGAAATAGCATCTGAAGAGAACTTACCTCACAAATCCATATACCTATCTGTGTCCATTAGAAATTTGTCACCACCACCAGTTCGACGTGTTAGAGAACAAGCAGAGGTTTCATAGTGATGAGGCGCACGTATTGCCTGTCAGACATTTAGATAATCCCCATATGGGGTTCAGTTCCTGTCCCTTGCATGCTGATGTATGTGGTTTTCAATCAGTTCCATACACTTCCAGGTAAACAGGATTCTCAATGAAAATTATACATTACAAGGAAAGCTCTTACAGTGGGTCCACAGGGCCACTAAGATGATCAGAGGGCTGCGGCCCTCCTCCCCTGTGAGGAAAGTTTGAGGGAACTGGGCTTGTTTAGCTTGGAGAAGAGAAGGCTCTGGGGAGACCTCATTGTGGCCTTCCAGTACTTGAAAGGAGTGTATAAATAGGAGGGGGAGTGGCTGTTTACAAGGGTGGATAGTGATAGGACAAGGGGGAATGGTTTTAAACTGAGACAGATGAGGCTTCGTTAGATATTAGGAGCAAGTTTTTTACATAGAGGCTGGTGACACCGGAGCAGGTTGCCCAAGGAGGTTTTGGATGCCTCATCCCTAGAGACATTCATGGCCAGGCTGGATGTGGCTCTGGGCAGCCTGGTCTGGTGGTTGGCAACCCTGCACACAGCAGGGGGATGAAACTAGATGATCATTGTGGTCTTTTTCCCAGGCTATTCTATGAAAGCATGGAAAATAGCCACTGAAAATCAGTTTCAGATGTTAAGATGTTATTTTGGTGGTTCAAGAACATTTGAAATGCAGAAACCTCTATGAGCTTTCTCATATACTTCAAAGTACATTCTGCAGTTACATGCAGTATCTGCTGACCTTTTCTTGCTCATGCTTTTTGTTTGTTCATTTCCATCTCTTTATGTTCTCTTTTTTTATTGTTTTAGGTTAAACCAAGTATTTGGTCAACACAATTTTGTACAGGTGGACCATCGCTTTGTTTTATACTTCAGAAAATATGAGAATAAGCAGAGTGTTGTTCTCTCCGAATTAAAAGTATATATCTGTGCCTTGCTGAGGACAGCTGCAGGAATCAAACACTTGAATCAATGTTATCGGA